>NC_142696.1:43321363-43624393 GCF_029641045.1 Salvia hispanica
TTAACACCATTGTCTCGGTGCACGCCGTGGGGGACTAGTTCAAAGCATCGCGCTACTAGGCCGTCTGTGTATCCGATGGCGTTGACTATGGAAGGTTCAAATCTAAAAGCTACCTATCCTTATGCTTATATACCTCTCGAGGGTTGAGCTTGTGTCTGCATGCATATGCATTTGGCTATTTCCACTCATGTGGGGGATTGTTGGAATCTATGTCGGTCAATGGACTTTGACCAAATTATAATTTTTAACGAGACATTTAATTTTGTGAAATTAAATGATATAGCGTCGATCTACGTTCGGAGTAGATGACCGTGGTATATTCATTTTCTCAAATCCGATTCCCGGTGAGTGAGAAATAATGGATTAAAGTTGTGCAAAATTGCAAACTTAATGAGTTATGAGAGAAGCTTAGGGAAAAATTAAGAGAGTTAATTATCCCACATTGGAAGTTACAACCTTATTAAACTAGTATTTAATAAGAAGGATTATTACATGTAATAATTATAGTGGACTAAGATGGGCTGTAAGAGGCCACACGCACGCACACGCGCGCCGCCCGCCCCGCCGCAAGCTGCTAGCCTCGAGCCTTGAGCTCGAGCCCGTGCCCGTGCCCGTGCCCGTGTCCTTAGACTTGGATCTTGACAATTGGTCTTTGGGTGGTCTTTAGGCTATTTTTTGGGCCTGGTCGTGGGCTTGGTGCTTGGGCTTGGCCCAAGGCTAGTAGGTCTAGTTCTTTTTAGACCACCGCCGTTTCAATGTCAGCGAGCCAAGCGGGATGACACCTCGTCAGTATGACGCGGTAAGCCAACGTGGCTGGTCATGAACGAATCTAGAAGCTTCTAGATTCAGAGTCTCAGCTCTGTAACGGCTTGTAATGCCTCGTAATCGACGACCGTTACGGTCTAGCATTGATGACGACCGTTACAGTCTAGACACAGAAACTAGAATCCACACTCTGCATCATACACTCTCTCATCCCTCTGCATTGTTCTTCTGTCGAAGCTCTGTCCTCTCCTCCATCCAGTTCGCCGGAGCTCTGTTGATAGCGGTGCTTCTTCACCAGAGACATAGCCGTTTTATCTCTGGGGACGAAACGTCAATCCGAAGAGCACTACCGGGGCGTATCTCGTCTTGCGGAAAGAGACCTCCTCGACTCGGCTATTTCCTGTTCTACGGTTTATAGTTTCGATTTCCGGTTGTAATTTTCGTTTCAGTTCTTTTCTGTATTCCTTCTTGGATTGTATTACGCCTGGTTATCTCTTGTAATTCCAGAAAACCAACAACTCACAATTTACACAAACACATACTCACAAGCTGAAGAGAGAATTGAATATTTACCTAGGCCTACATATCAAAAACTAGCAGGAGTATCAAGAAACTCTAGAAATTCAACATAGAACTCCAAATGCAAGATCATACTTACAACCGCATCAAGAAGATGAAAATGTGCAGCAAAACCATATGAGAAAATCAGATATATTCGCATTCTCTTCTTAACAACGACCTCCATTGAGCCAGAGAGCGAGGGGTTTGGAAGAAGGGTCGTCCTCGGCCTCAAAGAACCAGTAGAAAAGCTCCCTTCCAAATTCTTGGTTGACATTGATGTAGCCAGCGTAGTGCGCGAAGCTCACGTTGAAATTCTGGCCGGGGAGCTTCCACACCCTGTCCAACTGCTGCTGGTTAAACGAGAAGCTGCTGCTGTTGCAGCTCAAAGACTGGAGCTTTACAATAGCTATCACGACGAATACGTTGAAAATGTCCTAATAAAGATGTGTAGCAGTGGTGTGTGATGTCGGCAGAGGCTGCCGTGCACCTCCTTAAAATTTGTGAGTTTGTATATTCTATGTTATTACACGTCTACACGTATTGTGGTACCAACTAATTATCTATCTAATTACACCACATAATAAAACCGTTTGTAATAATATAATTCCCACAAAAAAAATATAGGTAAAGTTCACCAAATTTTCGTTAATGAGAGTATGTATTTTATGTTTGGCCCGACGTGTTGATGGATAAGTATATATGTCCTGTTGGCATAACTTTCAAAATGTTTAAGAATGTTGTAATTATAACAATTAGATAGATTTTTATGAAATTACAATATTTTAAAATTCACTTTGCAATTAATTCACAAATTTGATGACAAACAATGTTAAAATAGACAATTGATCTATAAATAATGCGCCTAGACCGTTAAAATGTGAAGGTTGTGAAGGGTCCACACTCCACATCATACTACTTTTTAAGCACACAACAAAATCTATCTAGACTAATTAATATTTTGTTCACATTCACATGTTGTTAGATTGAGCCAATATTTATCATTGGTTCTCAAATTCGAACACGTGATTGTATCTATTTTGTTCCATATAACAAAAATCCAATTTTGTAAAAGTAATATACATCTAGATACATACTCCAATTGATTCGATTTGTTTGTGCTCTATTTAGTTTATATTTCATCGCCGTATGCCAAAATTGTTGAAGGGTCATATCCTAATATCCTATATTTCTCCTTATGTATGCTTTAATATTTATATTTACATAATCACCGTGTGACAATTACTCCTACAATTCAACCTTTTAACGCATGATTCATATAGTATTCGGAAAAATTAAATCTTTTGTCAAATTCGATAAAATAATGGAGTGAGGCAAAGTCGGATTAACCAGCCAGTCATGATCATAATTAACAATGACGGTGATAAGCCTGAGTTGTGATTAATTAACTAAATGAATTGCGATTTACATTAAACATTTATATATAGTAGGAGTAATATAATCAAACAAGTCATCGACAATCCTAGTTTCCACCTGATTCAAATATATATTGGAAGATTCATACACATCAACAGCATCTGCTGCAAAGACTCAAATCCCAACTTATTCGGTTGCTCGCAGCTGCGATCTTTCTGATTTCTCCACAATAAAAGGGAAGTGCTGAAAGAAAAAAACAAAAGAATATATGTGAAAAGGAAAAGAGAAGACAATTGCAACACTGCAATTAATCAATCAATCATTGATCACAGAGACGATTCTCCGCGCCATTGCTAGAGGTGGAGAGATAGAGGAATAGGTATGCGCATATAAATGTATCGACGCAGACGCAAGAGGAAGGAATAAAAACTGCATGGGTTTCGTGTTGAAGTTTTTTTTCTTGCATTTTACGGATTAAATTCGCGTCTGCTTTGACATAAGTATCTCGCTCTTGTCGCGCAAGTTCATGTTTTTAAGGTAGTTGAGTGGTTCGCACCTAAGCCCTATTTTCGCGATTTTCCTTTTTCTTATATTTTGATGGTCTAGTTTTGGTGGTTTGCTTGATTGCGGTGGTGCATTGCAGTTGTGGATAAAGTTTGCTGATGGCATGGTAGGTGGGTCGCTTTGAATTCTCTGCTCTTTTCTGTTTTCGGTTAGTCGGTGCCGATTGGAGTTTTCTTCAGAGTCCCAGTTCAATCTGGGGAAGTTACCATCTCATGTGTTTTAAATTCGGATAAATTGGGATTTTTGTGATATTTGTGATTTTGTTGAAATCGGAGAAATTGGGGTTTTTGTTAAGGGTTTTGCTGATAATATACTTGTTAGATTTGAGGTCTTGAGTGCTTTAGTATGAGGAATTGAGTTTTAGCTGAAGAGTAGTTTGATCTTGAGGGTTGTTGTGGTGGATTCATTTGATCTGAGAATGAGTTCTAGTGTCTCAGAAGCCGTTGCTCATACGGGCAAGCTCGTGGTTAACATTGCTGAGAATGGGCACTCGTGTAAGATTGAGTGTGATGAATGCACTCTAGTTGAGGCAGTGCAGAGTTTCCTAGAATCGGCATGTGGTATACCGGCCAGTGATCAGCTTCTTCTGTGCTTGGACTCGAAGCTTGAACCCCATAGAACCCTCTCAGCTTACAAGCTTCCGTCTGATGAAAGGGTGGTTTTTCTGTTTAATAGGATGAGGATGCGGAGTCAGTCACCGTATGTTGAGCCCGCGCAGGTTGAGATCATTGATATTCCTGATCCCCCGTTGCCATCTCCATCTCAAAACTCTCTTGCTCTGGATGATGCTTCTGACCCTGCTCTCAAGGCCTTGCCTTCGTATGAGAGGCAGTTCAGATATCATTTTGATCGTGGACATGCGATTTATAGTCGTACTCAAGCAAAAATCGAGATATGTGAGAGGCTTTTGGAAGAGCTGAAGGTGCAAGAGAAGGCCTTGGCGATTGCTAGCGGTAATTTGGATAATTACTATAAGAGGATCGATCGAAACTACGTTGATTTTATGAAATCCTATTCGCAGCAGCACTGTTATCATACCAACCTTCTAGCCACGTTCGTGAGGGATACGGAGAAACTGAGATCTATAAGAGTTCTGCCGGCCTTACAGACTGCTAATTGCAAGTGCTTGCTGGATTTTGTGAAGGAAGAAAACTTGCAGAAGACATGGAAGGATTGCAGCAGTTTGCACAAGCAGTTCCAGAATAAGGTTTCGGAGTTTAAACTTGAATATGGAGAGCTTAGGAACAATGCAGAACATATATTATCTGACAAAGCTTCGTTTCTTATCAAAGACTTGGAGTCATCTATAAGAGATGGCCAACCGATTATCGCTGAGCAGAAGAGCATAATGCAGACGTTAAGGTCCGCTTCTTTCTTCACCCGTTGCCCAATCTTGCATGTATTAAGTTTGATTATATTGTTGATAATGATGCTCACATCTTTTTATTCCTTTTATGTATGAGTCATTATAACGTATCTCTGGGTAATTCACTGCCTTAGGTAACATGGACCAGATTAGGTTTTCTTGACACCATTTCCGTAACTCTTTTATGACTGAGAATCACCTGGATAGCCGGACCAAACTTGTTGTCACGACTGTTTTGTCGTTTAGGATGACGACATTTCTGATTATTTTTCTAGTTTCTCTCTAGCGTATGCAAAAGTAGAAAGTGGCTGTAACTGCAAAGATCTTTGTTTTCAAGCGTCATCTTGTCTCATTCAATCCTTTTGTTTTCTACTTAGTAAAAGAATTGAATGCTTGAAAATTGAAATGCAAAAAAACATGACAAAAGTGAAGAGGAAACGGAAATTAGTGATTGAGGTGTGAAATATGCGTTTAGCTGGTTAACAAGGAAATTCAAGGGATGGTTCTTGGATTTAGGCATAAGCTCATTTTTATTACTCAACAAACTATATGCCTCTTTCCTGGCTGAACTTCAAATCAAGTTTTCTATATAATGGATGTAATACTTAAACTCATACAGTATGAAGAGGGTCAGTCAGTAAATGATTTCGGTGAGTGGAAGTTGCGTGATGTCCATAGGTCCCAATTAATTTTCTATTATAAGACTTATTGTAAATGAAATTTATATCCATTTAGTATTATAAGTATATTTGATTGGCTTGACAGTTGACATGCATATTTGCTATCTATGTATGTGACAACATAAAAATACATTGGGTCTAGTTTGGGGTTGGGGTAACCGTATAATATGAATTGTGAAACAAGTACATGTTAACTAATGAGGTATTATCACCATTATTATTATTAGCATTGTTTTTTTTGTTATCATAATGGGCAAGTATTGACGAAATTGGTAATATACATTTAACGTCCCAGCCTTGTGAAACTGTCGAGATGCCTTCAGAACTCCTTTTGTTTTGGAATTGTCAAATCTGAAAAACATAGAAACTTACTTAGTCCACTGGATGGCACATGCAATTTTTCTCAATATTCGAAACACGTTGTGGATTCTGCATGGCATCCATAGACATCATCATATTTATCATTTATTTTATTTTTCTGCTTCTATGTAATTTCTTTGTTATGGCAGTTTCTTGAAGAGGGGACTATTTAATGAACACAAAATCTCTCTTAATGCAGTGAAGATGTGAATACTGTGAAGAAGCTCGTGGAGGACTGTCTTTCCTGTCAGATGTCGTCTTCACTGCGTCCTCATGATGCAGTCTCAGCACTTGGGCCAATGTATGATAGCCACGACCAAAATCATCTTCCGAGGATGCAGGCATGCGAGGGTGAAATTTCCAGTTTGCTCGATTTCTGCAGTGATAAAAAGAATGAGATGAATATCTTTGTTCACAGTTTTTTGCAAAAAATTGCATACAGCCAGTACAAGATTAAGGACATACGTTACAAGTTTTCTTTGTTCCGTGAGGCTTTAAAGCGTCAAGATGAACAGTTTAAGCCACTAAAAGTTGTTCGTGGAATTGTTCCTGCGTACAGAGCGTGTCTTGCTGAAGTCGTGAGGAGAAAAGAAGCTATGAAAATCTATATGAGCAAGGCGGGTCAGTTGGCTGAAAAACTTGCTATGGGGAGGAATACTGAGGTTAGGAGACGTGAGGAGTTCCTTAGAGTGCATTCTACTTTTATCCCTCGAGATATTTTAGCATCTATGGGATTGTATGACGCCCCAGGTACTTGTGACATAAATGTGGCTCCTTTTGACTCTAATTTGCTTGACATAGACCTTGTATATTTGGAGCGTTATGCTCCCGAGTCCTTGCTAGGGCTCTTCTCAAAGAGTGAGAAGCATGGGACTCTCAAAAGCTCGTTGTCCATGTCTGATAATAGTTATCGAGCAGTTGAAGCAGAAGGGGTACCGGGCCACCTTGAGAAGTATGATTATGGGGAAGTGCTCGATGAGTTGGAGTTGGTTGGGATTGCAGGCACTAGCAAGATGGAAATCGAGAATGCAATGCTGAAAGCTGAACTTGCTTCGAAAGTTGCCCTAATTTGTTCCATGAGTGTGGAGCTTGATTATGAATCACTCGATGAAAGTAAACAAGATAATTTACTGAAAAACGTGGCAGAAAAGACTTCCGAAGCATTAAATCTGAAAGATGAATACGGAAAACACCTCCAATCGATGCTGAAGGCGAAGCAGAAGCAGTGTGAATCCTATGAGAAACGGATTCAAGAATTGGAGCAGAGGCTCTCTAATCATCATATGCAAGGTGATGATGAGCCTAGTTTGACAGTTTCAACTACAAAGACTGATGATAACAAGCCAGAGGTATCGGGGTCTGAATCGGTTCACATACACCGAGTAGTGGAGGAGGTGTTGTGTGCATCTAGAACTTCAAAATCTGGGATTTTAAATGATCACGTTGACAAATCACAAGGATTGGATGAAAAAATGACTGATTCCTCTAGTATGCTGAATTCTCAGCTGGATTCATTGATGCTAGATCTACACCTTGAGAAAGGGCATCTTTGCGATAAAGATAAGATGGCAGTGCCACAGTCAAATGCTGAGACGAACATCGCTTCAAGTAATATGGCTGTCTGCATGTCTCAGCTGATTACATCAGATTTAGATGGTAAAGGAAATGGTGGACTTTTGGCGGAGCTGCAAAATGCGCTAGCAGATAAATCAAGCCAATTAGACGACGCGAAAGCCAAAATTCAAGCATCAACTGATGAAATTTCCAGACTCAGGGGTGATTTGGACGCCAATCAGAAGCTACTCGATGAATCTCAGGTACATTACTAACTTGAAAGTGCGAGCCTTCATTTTATGGGCTTTGTGCAAGGCTGTGTGACTAGTTTTTTTCTTCATCTTTGGGTACTGTGTGTACTTCACTTTCGTTTAATCAGACACATAAAAATGCTGTGCTTGTATTGCAGATGAACTGTGCTCATTTGGAGAATTGCTTGCACGAGGCGAGGGAGGAAGCTCAAACACATCTTTGTGCAGTTAATCGCAGAACCTCTGATTATAATGTATTGCGTCTAACTGTTGTCAAAATGTGTGGTCGCTTTGCAAGACTGAGAAACTGCATTTCATCGATCGAGGTGGCTGCATTAGCCGACTCTTTACATGCTCTATCGCAGTCTTTATCAAGGTTAGTATTCTTTTTGCGGTGGACTCCTGACACCTGTTAAGACATCCTTACGATGCAGACAGATATGACATTATCACACCCCTTCAGTATAATTGGCACTTTCTAATCCAAGATCGAAAGCATAAATGGCGCTATTCTTCACGATAATCATCACCTTTCTTCACGATAATTGTTACTTTTAGGCTGTCCACACCCCATGGACGTCCTTACATGAATCCTTACAGTTCTTTCTGTCAGCATAAACACGCACACAACTTTTAACATACTACTATGAATCTCTCTCCTTCCATGGAGCTCTTGACTTTTGATTCTAACAAGCCATAATCACTATTTGTATATTCTCAGTTCTCCGAGTGAGGCCGGTGATGATAGTGCTTCTGAGTTCTGCGAATGCATTCAAACACTTGCCATTAAGGTTGGTCTATTGTCAAGCCAGCGTGCAGAATTCCTAGAAAGATCCACGAAAGCTGAAGCTGCAAATAAGCAGCTTAAGAAAGAGCTAGAAGAGAAAAAAGAGTTGGTTAACACACTCTATGTGAAGCTTAATTTGGAAAAGCAGGTAGCTATTCTATGCTCCATTTCTTCTCATCATTTCATTACACAATCATTTTATATAGACATCAAAATTCTTGTCACAGGCGAACAAAGAAAAGATTTGTTTAGGTCGTTTAGAAATCCACGAGCTTGCTGCTTTCGTCCTCAACTCCTCCGGGCACTATGAGGCCATCAACCGTAGCTGCCCTTACTATTTTCTTTCAGTTGAATCTGTCGCATTATTTACTGAAAATGCTTCCCCGAATCAAAGTTACATTATAGGGAAGGTGGTTCATGTTGAACGACGGGTAGTGAAGCCTCCTCCGCCAACCCTAGAGCAAGCTGATGATAGTAGTGATACACTGGCCTCCTCCGAGAGTGGAGGCAACCAGTCGACTGTTGATCAAGGTTCGATTCCCAATCCCTACGGTCTTCCCGTTGGGTGTGAATATTTTATAGTGACTATAGCCATGCTACCCGAAGCCGTCCTCTTTCCTGATCTTGTTGCAGAAAGATGTGATGGAAGAGACCAAGTGTAAATATTTCGGAAGTTTAGTGAGAGTATGGCTTGGTGTCCCTTCTCTAAAGATGAGAATCAATTACTAAAATCCAATCTTTTTGTATATAGACTTTGCAACTCTTGTCAATAACTTACAAAGTATTATCTTTTACATCTCTTTATGGTACTCGTTTTTTTTTAGATGCTAATGATGAGGATTTAATCTTGATTCATTTTATTACATCTCGTGTCATTCCACAAAAAAACTATAGTCTCAGCAAACAATTAAAAGCTAAAAAGTGATGCTCTTAACAAATTTACAAATGATACAGAAAAATTTTCAATTGGCAAAAGGCGAAGGCTACTTTGAAGAGTGCACTGAAACAAGAAGCTCTCTACAAGTGGCAATATCCATCAGCTTCAGTTGGCTCGGTTTACTTTCAAATACGGCAAGGCTCCTATCACGTTGTCGTAGTCGCTGCGATCAACTTGGATCTGTAAAAAGAAGCAAATAGTTGTTCATTAGAGCATAGGTACCGGTGAATTAAGCCAGCTAAATGCAACGTATAAGATCAATGCTGGATTATGCTTCTAGAAACTTCATTGCAGAGCCCGATTCAGTTAACGCGTTTGATCACAAACCAACATAACCAAATGGTAACGAGCACTGTGCAGTGTGCTAGAGCTAAAATGAGATATATGATTCTATAATAGTTTAGGACAATGGAGCAGGGACTAGAGCCCTTCAATCTACTCAGAAGAAAATACCAACACTTTAGTTTTGCATTCCTTTTACGAAGTAGGCACTAAGTTGTAGATAAAGAATATTTATTGACTTGAACGTAGCAACACGTGATTTACTGACCGTGCATATAGTTCATGACGAAAATAGTGGCACTGGACATTTCACAATTTTCAGAGGAAAATTAGACACTCATTCCTATTCAACTACTTTTTCTCCTGCAGTAACTCTGCATCAAGCTCTATAATCTCCCACAATCTCAACTAGTTTATGGAGTAACAATCTTGAACAATTATAAGCCCCTTTCAATCAAATGTGATAGAACCATTCAACAAATCATAGCAACCAATTCATCCTGCCCTTCTAGGTCAATCATTCTCCAAATCCAAACAATGTCCGATCCCCTATTCCAAATGCACAAATCACTACTACATGTCACAGATGCTTCAATGATGTTATCTTGTGCAGGTATAACATGTTGATAATACAGAGAGTCGGAGATGAGAGACTAAATGAACAATCTTAATCTAGACATGCTTTTCTTCGGTCCCTACTTAATCAGTTTCAAACCAACAAAGATAACTCTACAGAACAGACCTTATTTAATGAAATCACATTTCAATATACAAATTTTCTAAACAGAAAACTTTCCACGCCCATTTTTCTTGCTAGTAGAGCATGTCAAAGCCAAAATCCCAATTCCACTACACAATCATCTACTTGAAACCCAATCATCTTAATCACAAACCAACTCTATCCAAACCTACATTCGCTTCCACATTTGCTAGAGACAGTTTCAGCTACTACCACCACAATGCTTACATAAAAACTGCACAAATCAATCTACAGCAAGAAAATTAGGAAGTATATAGAAAACCACTAACCGATTTAGAGAGTCTCAATCTCCTCTTGGTATTCTTCTTCCTAAGCAAATGCTGCTTCCCTGCTCGCCTCCTCATTATCTTCCCGCTCCCCGTCACGCGAAACCGCTTAGCCGAAGCCTAACAATCCCAAAATTCAAACGACGTCAAGATCATTTTTATCCTGAAGGCCACGCAGTGGGCAAAAAATTTACCTTGTGGGTCTTCATTTTGTAGCCTTTCGCGCACACCAGCGTGAGCGGTTGTGGAATTCTTCGAACTTCCGTGGAGGTATTGACAATTTTGGTGAGAACGAGGGGGCGGAGGCCGCAAATGGAGCGGGAGGAACTGAGATTAAGGGTAAAGGCGCGTTTCTTGATTAACGGTGTAGATGGGACTTTTGCGCTGTGCGGAGCAAGCGGCGTGTGGCGGAAAGAAAAGATGGCAGCCATTGTTGCAGATGCAGTAGCCATGTTTACGAAAGAAAGATTGGATTTTTGTGAGAAATGGAAGGGATAGACTTCTTCCTTCTTGGTTGGTCTATATTTTAAATTTTTCAACAAATTATGACTCCCAAAATTGACCCGACTCAAATGTTTATTGGGCCTAAAAGTGGAGGCCCAAATCTGAGCCTACTGTTACCAGCAAGTTATAATGGTTTTCAGTTTCCACATCCAGATTAGTAGTAGTTGTTTTAAATCTTAATTAATCAGAATTTGATTAGATCTTAAATCACGAGTAAGTGAGTAGCAAAACATCAAAAATAAAATATACTACTACATCAAACAAACAGTATCTCATATACTTCTAATTTTGCTACAAAGTGTGCGTTGGAAATTTGGAATTGATTAACTAAGATAATGACAAAAAGGGACTTCTAATTTTTGTTTTTATCTATTCGGAACATATACTTATTTGCCAAACACGACTGAACAGGAATACATAAATAGCAGTTTGATCCCACACTTTTTTCAAAGGGAGCATACTAGTTCCTTTTTTTAAAGATTTTTAGAATTAGCAAACACATTTACTATTAACTAGAAAAAGCTCATTTACCTGATAAAAAATTCCCTAGTCATGCTATACCAAAGTGGCAATATGATATGGTATATCTTACTAACAAAATTTTAACATGTGGAAACATATAAACTCTAACTTTCCTCTACATTCCAACTAGATGCATAAATTATACATATACATTTATTATTTCTAAAGAAAAAGGTACTATTGTAAATTATGGAAACTATATGCCAATTTGAAAAATCATATACTCATAAAATATATAGATATACACACACAATTGATAATAAAATGAATAATCGTCAAAAAGTCAAGTGAGTGTTAAGATAATATTGCACCCCATTTAAGATTTGACGAAATTTTTTTGGATACATATATGCAAAAATCTACACAATTAAAAAATAATAATTAAATTTTATTAGCATTGAATTCCAAAAATTAAATAGTCTATATGAATAATTATATAATGTAATTATTTTTTTTTCAGTATTGCACATTAACTATATAAATGAAAATTTGTTATGTTAAGATATACAAATAGTTACTAATAATAATACCTAAATTTCACTACTTTAAATCATAATAATATATCATGTCAAAACTTAATAAAAATATGGAGTACTATAATAGATGATTGTTGCAGGATATAGTCATTTATTTAAAATTATTACGAACATGTAAATATATGAATATATATGCTGTATCAATTAAATTAAAATTCTGAAAATATGGAGCTCCCTCATGCGTTACATATATATGGTCCATCTATCATATATGGAATCTGATATCTTAGTTTACTTTTATAGTTTATCTAGTTGGAAGTGATATCTTAAATGCTTCTATTTACCACAATGTTATTAATAAGGCATACCACATCATATTGCTACTGTGGTGTGGCATGACTAGAGAATTTTTTCTCCATTTTACCTTGCATCTGACAACACTTATATATTTAGAGGTGTTTGGTTTGCAAGATTGTAATCGGGATTAAATTTGTAGTGTATTTGGTTCGTGAGATTAAATCCCACAACTCAATCCTAGATGGATAATCATGGGATAATTAGTCTTAGCTAACCTCTTATAACTAAAATAATCTCACGACTCAATCCTAGATTGTATCTTGGTATTATTTTATCTTGACAACCGAACACCACCTTATGATATAGCATAGACTAAACAGATTTCATTTAAATGGTAATAAAAGAGTTTCTGAATGAGGGACTTAACTGTGAAAATGGAATATATGAGGATGGTAAGTGCAAAAGGCAGCTAGGATCGATTTTGAGGATAATCTAAACTAAAATTTCAAAAAGCAGCTAATAACAACAATTGTATTGATATTACCAATAACCAACAATAACTATATTATTTTTGTCTTTATCCTTGAACAAAATCACACTTAACCTCCAATTTCGTCACAAATTGCTGTCGTACATGCCAGATTTGCCCATGCTCAAATCTCAATTACTGTACTCCGTATTTGTTTATTTCATTATATATATAGGTTTAGCAAAAACGTTATAAAGTACCATATAAATTTGATACTTATACAATATTATGAATTCATTGCAAAAAATGATAAAGCCTGATCACGAATTTCAGTCAGTAAATTGATTAGTTCATTGATATTTGCATAAATATGGCCTTCTCTATAGAGGATTTTCCAAATGTTTCAAGATATTTAAAGAATGTATAATAGCCAATTCACCATGTATCCAAGAGAAAATTAAATAGATTTGATTGTCATTGTAATTAACTAAAGTTCAATATATTTGAAAAGGCCGTGTTAGAAAAATTGTACCGATGTATCATGCACCCAAAATTTTCAACTGTGATCTCTTATATTACAATTGTTGTTTTTCTTTCTGTTATACTTGAAAATCGTTACTACTTAGCTTCAGCCACTTATTGTATTTTATAATTAGAAATTTTTACTGATACTTTCAACTCAAATATATATAATCTCATACTAAATTTGTTTACCAACAGTTTAAATTATAGTTACAATTTTCCCTTAATTAACTTAAAAATTGCTTGAAAAGAGGGATAAACATCTACTATATGATCCCATAATTTCTCTTATTGATTACATGCTGGAAACATGTGTAATTCTCAAAAAGAAATTTATCCAAACCTTTATTACTACATTTGTATGTAATTTCGTGTGATAATAATATAAGGTGTAAACTGATCACATAACATTGGATAATAAAGAGAGTTGAAAACAGTGTTGTGAGCTAGGCCTAAATCAGAGGAGTAATACCATACTAATGCACATGATAAGTTACAATTAATTGTACGTAAATTCATCTCTGCAACTGCAATCATGGTTTGCTAAGTACATTATTTCATCTCATATTTTGTGTGTGACTGCTATAAATGTTCATGCACCTTAACATGGTTTGTGTTACTAAAGTATTAAGTTCTAGTACTTATCAGTTGACAATACAGTTAGCAGAAGAAATTTATGATTTTGTACAAGCATTTAATTAACTTGATAATCCAGCTATAATAATTTAATTGTAGTTTATTTGCCGTTTTAGACGGCAATCTAAAGCAATTAATCTGCCGGCACTTACACTGCAAATCCACTTCAAATTGTTTAAAAGCGCCTTCACTCCAAGACTTGGTCATACTTAATTAAGTTTAACCCTATTATCTCCTTTTCTGATACTTTCCCATGGCCAAATTATCACCTCATACGAATTCCAACATCAATAGTAATAACAATACTAATTTGAATGTTGTGAATGGCGTCGCAATGAAGCCTAAACGCACCAGGAAAACAATTCCTAGAGACTCTCCACCTAAACGCAGCTCCATCTATCGTGGCGTAACAAGGTTCTGTAACATCATTCAAATTTGTGTAAAACTGTATAAAAATTAAAAGGATTACACATTCATATAGGATTTGAATTGTACCGTCGATAGCTCTGACCCATCAAACAGCCTGACACAGGACTAGTCTCTCACTTATATTATATGCATCCACATTGTTGTGTTTCATGGTTTTGATTTGCATTAATGTTTAGTCAAATATTAACTCTTAATTTGTTGCTGCTTAATTTAGGCATCGTTGGACCGGTCGGTATGAAGCACATTTGTGGGACAAGAATTGTTGGAATGAGGCGCAGAATAAGAAGGGAAGACAAGGTTGGTTTATTATTTCTAATTTCTTATTGATCATAATTATTAAAGCTATTTAATTATCATTATTAGCATTTTTTTCGTATGATGGTATTTGGTTTCTAATTTCTTGATGCCTTTTTGTGGTGCGGTGGTTTTCCTATGGAATCTTGATGGCAAACGCAGTCTATCTTGGTATGTTAATAATGTTACTTTAAGATTCATTGGTGATCTTCGTTTAGAGAAATTAATGCTTGAAATTGGTTTATTGTTGATAAATTAGGTGCTTATGATGATGAAGGGGCTGCTGCTCGATCTTATGATTTGGCTGCACTTAAGTATTGGGGTCGAGATACCATTCTCAATTTTCCGGTTAATTAATTTCCCTCTTGAAAAATCCTACTTAAAATAATTAAACCTTTTTTTTTAGTAAATAAGTGTTTTCATGATAATGTAGGTATCAACTTATGAGAAAGAGATCGTAGAAATGGAGCGTCAATCCAGAGAAGAATACATTGGATCATTGAGAAGGTATGTACTACTACATTAATACTCCATTAAAGCATATAATTGAATTTATATACAAATAATATGTTCTTAATTAAAATTAATTACAGGAAAAGTAGTGGATTTTCTAGGGGAGTCTCTAAGTATAGAGGAGTTGCCAGGTAATATATATCTGCATACTTAATTATTCATCTTAATTTAGTTTTCCTACTATGATCTATGAAACATTTATAGATTTTGTTTATGGCAATTTCAGACACCATCATAATGGAAGATGGGAAGCTCGAATCGGAAGAGTTTTTGGAAATAAGTACCTATACCTTGGAACTTATGGTAAATATCAATCTATTTATAAAAGAATAATAAAATAAAAAATGATGAGTACTAATTTGTTTTCTCCATAATCATTGAAATTTGTTATTGCAGCTACACAAGAAGAGGCTGCAATAGCATACGACATGGCAGCGATAGAATACCGTGGACTGAACGCCGTGACCAACTTTGATCTCAGCCGCTACATAAAATGGTTAAAACCTGACGCCAACGCCGGCGATGCAGCTGCAGCCTCGGCCTCCACCAACCCCAACAACACTGGCTCATGCCATGACTCCGCCTCCCTACCACCCCTCCACCAAGCTCCTCCTCCCATATCCGAGACGCGGCCAGCCACGGCCACTTCGGCACTAGGGCTTCTGCTGCAATCTTCCAAGTTCAAAGAACTGATGGAAATGAACATGGCGGCAGAGTACCCTTCCACTCAACTTCAACCTCCGCCAGTGGTTGAAGATCGTGAGCAGCAGCAAACCTTGTTTGAATCCAATGATTACTGCACCTACAATGAAGATATCTATGTGGATTTTAGCTCTATGATGCACCACCCAACGCCGCCGCCCTTCCATTCACTGGAACACCTGGAGGAGCTATGATAATTTCGTCTTAATTCATATCTCTGGTGATTTAATTAGGATAGACCAATAAATTAGGGAGTAAAAATTAATTAAGTGGTTCAGGCATATTGTCACGTGATGTGTCCAGCCAATGATAACTGCAGTAATTGTGATTGGTTGGACACATCGCGTGTCAATATATCCGGACTATGGAATTTTTATTCATAAATTAGGGGGCCATCATGATATCATGACTGCAACCAAGAACCCAAGGCGTGATTTATGCAGCTAGAAGGTGTTCAGCTCCGCCCAAGTTCGACATCTGTGATATTTTATTCTTTTACTCTTCATTTTATAGGTTACATAAGTACTACTCCATATGTTTCATTATAATTTGCCTATAACAACAGGCTATGTAGCTTTCGATCTATAGCTCAGCTTTTAATCAATAAAAATATCTTTTCAGAATTGAGATAAAGTATATTGTTTCTGAGCATAAATTTAATTAAACTTGATGCAGTATAACCTGGTTAGTGATCATGCACTTGACATACAGTTAATTGAACAACAAAAGATTACACAGCAACAATAAATAATAATAATAATAATAATAATAATAATAATAATAATAATAATAATAATAATAATAACTTATACATATATATAATTCAAAGTTTGTTTTTATACATGCTATAATGTTGTATAAGCATTCTATTACAAAAATTAAGGTATGCAGAACATCTTAATTATGGTTAATTATGCAGGTAAGCTTTCATGACAGGTTTTGAATGAAAAATTGACATACTCCTACATCTTTATAAATTAAAATATGACGTCAGCTCCAAATATCAATACGATCATACGAATCATGTTCTGGTTCCATTTTTTTATTTTATCACTTTTTAGATCATAAAATCCACGAATCAACTTAGTAAAGTTTAGAAATATAAAAATAATTGCGCTAGTTGCCTACAAATTATCGAAATCCTCCACTTTCTGATTTAACTACCTATTAGAAAATATGTCAACAAAATTATTTAACTATTATGTTTTCATTTGATTTTACAATTTTCAATGTCAGTGACAACTTGGACAACTGAAAAATTAGGGAGCAGAATCGGAAGATAAGTAAAATGATGTCAGTTTAAGCTATGACATTGTATCATCTCCTTCAATTTGAAGGAAGAGAGAACAAGATTTTAGCCTTTATGAAAGAAGGAAAAGATTTTAACGTTGTTGATAAAACGACGCTATCCTTTACTAGCCAACCGTTAGCGTTTAATTTATTTCCCGTCAAATTTTCAACTATCTAAATACGAATATTAATCGAAATTATTTATGATCGCAAAATTATACTACTACAGAGTTAATAGTAAAATAAAGACAATTAACCTGAAATAGATTATATTTAATCTGATTAAAAGAAAATGACAAGACCATAAGCAATAAAGTAAGAGTAGTTAATTAAGCATATGCAATTAGTATAGCAGTTAGAAGTTGAACTAACTTTCTCAATATTCCCACCAAGCAGAGATAAATATTTTCACACTTCTTCACGCCTCACCTTCTGCCTCTATATAAACTGCATCCACCACTCATCACTTCAAACACACAAAAATCACGATCAATTTAAACATTTCTCTTCCTCAGATCAACTCAAACAATGGCGGCAAACTACAGTCGTAGCTTTTGTTCATTGTTAATGTTGCTCTTAATCGCCTCGTTTTCATCCATGATCGAGGCCCGCAGCCTCCTCGAATCACCGATTCCCCTGCCGCAAATTCCAACTCTGCCAAAGCTCGAAATTCCGGAATTTCCAGAGGTTGAGATTCCAGAGCTGCCTAAATTGGAAATTCCGGCTCTCCCGAAACCGGAGGTGCCGGAAATTCCGAAACTTGAGATTCTGGAGCTGCCAAAATTGGAGTTTCCAGAATTGCCAAAACTGGAAATTCCGGCTCTGGAGATTCCGGAATTGCCGAAACTCGAGATTCCGAATCTTGGAGAAATATTGCCAATGCCAACATTGGTCCAACCCGAAGTGCCAGAATCGCCTTAACGAGATGCTATAAATAAGTTGATGGGAATGTGATATTATTATAGTAGTAATAAATTAATTAATTATTATAATTACTACGGCTACTTCTTGTTGTTGCTGCTATTGTTATTCTGTAACGTGATTATCATATTATATAAATATTTATTATTGACTTGTTTTCTCTGTGTCGGATATGCTTCCTCTATTTATATTCTTGATTTCGTTTTGAAGTCAAGTGTATAATAATAAATATTTATATGAAAGTCGAAAGATGATATATAGTCACAAATCACAATCCTGCGCAGGCCAAAACTTGATAGTATTTGATTGTTATGTTAGGAAAACTTCTATACTCTGTTAGGTAAATTGCACAATAATTCCCCTACAATCTGTTTAATGTCCACCTCAAGCTAAATAGCATGCCTATCTAAGGTGAATGAAAGATGATATATAGCAAGTTTATTCAATTTTTCGAATAACATACCAAGTTTTTTTTTATGTTGATGAAATAAGTTACTCCACAACATTTCGCCAAATATAGCATCTATATATAGCAAACATTGTTTACCAAATTTTTTGAAAACAAACGTCTAACATATTCAACACCACCAACAAAAAAAACACATTGAGCATCACACCAATCCTCAAAACAAGTATACTACTTTCAATCCCTATTTTCCACTTGTCGCATAACTCCCATACCTATATAGAGATCTACACTGAAAATAAAAAAGAGGAAGAACAAAAAAAAAGAATTTGAAGAATAAAAGAAGCGAAAATGGCTGCACCGGGACAGGATAGTGCTAAGAAAGTGCAAGGACCTCCGCCGGAGGGGGGCAACCAGGGGACGCCGCGGCCCGGGTCAGCCACGCAGCATTACCAGGAGGTGCTCCACCAGCAGAAGAAGCTGCCCGTCTGCCCGGCCAAGGCAGCGATCGCGGGCTTCGCGTTCATGTCGGTGATCGGCTATTTTACCCTCTATTCGAAGAAGAAGCCGGAGGCCACCGCCCTCGACGTCGCTAAGGTCACCTCCGGCACCGCCACCCCTCAGAACACTCGCCCCCGGAACTAGACCGACCGACGGCGAATTGTTTGTTCTTTGTTGCATGTTGTTAATTTATGTTATGTTCATTTGTAATATTATTGTCACATTTTTTTTTATTGATGGTCTATATTTTTTCATGTGGTTTTTTAACAAATAATCAATTGTTTGGGCCGGGCCATCGATGTGTTGGTTCCGACTGGTCATGGGCCTAGCTACACTCAAATTTTTGGGATCTTATCACCATCATTATTTTGGTACTTATAAAACTACATAAATAATCTAACATTTTTCAAAGGGGTTCGAATATTTATATTTAGCTATTGAGCATTACAATTATAATGGAGCTGGACAGTTTCTTACACGTTTGCAATGTGAGACATGTTTGTAATCTAACTCGTTATAGAATTAATCAAATATGTTCCAATTAACGATTTAATTGACTAATTTGGTCATTGTAATTAATAATTTTGTCAATTTTTAAATGAAAATAACCAATCCTTAATATTGAAAATTAAAAGCTACCGAACATAATGATGTGAATTAAATCGAACGTATGTTAAAATTAAAATGGACTTTAGTCTAGTAATTAATCAGGAAATAGACCGTATGTTCTAGTTGCACGAATATCTTTAAATTTAGCAAATGAATTTTGCTTTTGAAGGGAGTAGATTAACATTTTAGAGTTATGTTGCAATTATATGAAATTATGATAGCTCTAATCTACTAAATCAAAACTGAACTTGTGTACGCTAACAAGTGAACTCAAAAGTTGAAAGGAAAAAATATTTCATTTTTGGTAATTAAATTTAAATTGATACTGGATTTACTTTTAATAAAACGACACTCCACCTAAAATTCCGTATTTTGACACTACATATGCTAAAATATAGATTTAATTTCAAAAATACCACTCCAAACATTATAAAACATATAAAAAATGGATATTTCCCATTTAGCGGTGAAGTTTGGATGTTGCTCTGCTGCAAAGCACAATTTCCGAAGCTAATCCCAAAAATTGAATATAGACTTAGCAAGGTAGCATTCCTTACTCCACAAATTAACACGGATGGAATTATCGATAGATTTTAGGCGCTCGAGTTTTCATTTTTCTTCGCTTTCTTATTCACATAATCACCCGTGTGAGTTCTCCTCTCCTCTCTTCTCTTCTCTTCTCTTCTTGTATATATGGGCGTGTCTGTGTGCGAATTAGAGCTTATGCATCAATTTTGTGCATTTCTATTTTCTCGGCTTTCTAATTTTGTTTTGGATCATTACTGATTTTGCAGGCAAGAAGGGTCGATCGTTTCTCTCTGGGGCTTGCAGTGGAGTGGTAATTATCACTTCACGCGCTCTAGACGTTTGTGTATTTGCGTTCTGATTGCTCCTATTTTTTAATTGTTTACAATGAATTTGTTTATGCTTTAATATTAATCTAAAGTATGCTTGCTGAGAAACACAAAGTTAAATCTGATGAAATTGATGGAGCATACTAACTATTTATGTATGCAAAAATATGTTTTAAGGTATGCTAACTCAGTTTGCTTAGCGACAAGCTACGTAGAGATAAGACATTAAGGTGCGGTTCGGTTGGCATGACCCATGATCGTACGATTATCCATCTAGGATAAAGTTGTGGGATTGTTTTCGTTGGAGGGGGTGGCTATGACTAATTATCATAAGAATATCCATCAAGGATTAAGTTGTGCGATTCAATCTTAACCAAACACAATACATAGAGATATAATCTTGCAAACCTAACAACCCCTAATAGTATTAAAGTAATTATTGGTAATGCAAACTCCTCTTGACAACCTTGCCCCGTGTATGGCGAACTTATGCGTGACATGCAGTGTTAATCATTCATATCAGCTTAAGCCTTCTCAGACATTCCCATAGTTTAGAGAATAATTTAAATAGAATTCGTTAGATTTATCAACATAATATTTACTTTGATAGTATACTAGAATTCAGCAAATATAAGCGTGTCTGATTGAAGGAATGTGTATAGTGCTAATTTGTTCATATAAATGAGGTTTACTTGGCTATCAGGTCTAAAGGATGTTCTAGAGTGATTAGGGTTGCATTCTTGATTGTTTTTTGTGCCAATCAATGATCATTCTGTTGCTGAATATTGATTTAAGCAGTTGGCTTCTCCTCATGGATTCCAGTCTGGCTATGTTACTCTTAAACGGAAAACTCAAAGATATTCAGACACATGTGAGTGAACCTTTTTTATGCATCTAGAGATAATTCTTGAAAGTTTTTAGTCAATTTGGTCCGTGTATTTAACTGTAAAGAGTAGACTTCATATTCTGAATTAAAATTGTACACTATGAAATGCCCTCTCGAAAAAATTCACGTTGGAAAAATAGTGTGGCTTTTCTCCTTGTACATTCTCTTCTCTCTCCGTTAGTTCCTCTATTTTCTTGTAGTTGGAAATTGCTCAACATTTTTTCCTTTGCTTTATTATGTTGATCCAGTAAGTAAAGAAAACTCATCTGAAATTCTTTTAAGGGTCGTCTTTTGGAGGCATGATTTATTTTTGGTATACTGCTATTGTGAAGTAGTATCTGCTAGGCTACAAGTGATTTCAAATCTTAGTGCTATCAATTGCTCTTAATTGGTTTTCCCTTTTGCTTTTGTAGATGGCCGTCCACACAAAACAATATGTGTTTTGAGGGAAGGCCATTATCCTTCCCAGAGCTATTTCAACCATGAAGAGGAGCTGCACAGAACATATAATGGTTGGGGAAGTTGTAGAAAGAGAGAAGTTTTAAGAGACTTAGTTGTTAGGTCTGAACTTGCAGATACCGGAACTGCTGGAGCCTCATATCCATCATCAGGCATGCTTTTACCCTGGTCTGTTTCTATCTAACTTTGTAATCTTATTAGTCCCACCACTCAATTTTCTGATCCTCATTGCAGATATTTGGTTCAATTCGAAGTTTAGAGGAATTTGCTTCTATATCGTAACATCTATTGCTGCCATCACTTTATTCGTTCCAATGGTTCTGCAGCATCCATTTGTCCTCATGTTTGATCGATATCGTAGAAAAGCCCAGTATCGTATCGCTAAAGCCTGGGCCTTTTTGACGGTTGCTCCTTTCTTCAAGATCGAGTACGAGGGATTGGAAAATCTCCCTCAAACTGATACCCCCGCCATGTATGTGTCCAACCACCAAAGCTTTTTAGATATACATACTCTTCTGACCCTTGGGATAAGCTTTAAATTCATTAGCAAGACATCAATTTTTCTTTATCCAATTATTGGATGGGCCATGTTTCTGATGGGTGTCATTCCTTTAAAGCGCACAGACAGCAGAAGCCAATTGGTAAGTGACTTCTTTTAATATAGTAGTAAATGTCATACTAAAGCAAGTATGTCTTTCAATTGTATACTCAACTAGATAAACTAAGGAACAGGCAATAGGTTCTTCCATCTGTCAGGGAATTAAATTGGTACAACTTAAAAATGTAGGAATGCCTCAAGCAGTGCATGTCCCTGATCAAGAAGGGTGCATCAGTCTTTTTCTTTCCGGAGGGCACTCGGAGTAGAGATGGAAAGTTGGGTACTTTTAAGGTATGGCTTTTTTTATCTTAAATACTAGCATTTCTGGCTGCTTAAGTTAAGTTGCAATTTTTCTTTGATCAGTAGTCATAACTTTACACCGATGTTGGTAGGAGCTGGAGATTGGTTTGACCGTTTGAGTGTTTTCTTTAAAGTCATTTTCCTTTTGAGTGCTGACAGGGGTTGGTTTGAAATTTATAAACACTGATAATCAGTAATTATTATTAGCCTTTGAAATTTATAAACAGTGATAATTTATGAGAATTCCTTGTACATTTTATAATCCACACGCATACTTGCACACATTATAATCATACATTTATTAAATGTGAATTATTTATCTCTCTTTAACTTACAAACTCACAAACTTTCTGTATATTTTGAAAAGTTAATGATTTAGTAGTAATATTCTAGTTTCAGTGAGGAGAAAACTGATAAAAAAAATGTAAAGTATTTATTATGTGAAAACTTTAATCACAATTCACTTATTTTAAACCTATGTTATGCATATCAAATTAAAGATCTTTTCGTGATATCTCATTTAAGATCCATAATACTTGCATATGTTATCCAATAGATCAAATTTCATAAATATAAAAAATATGCTTGGTATCAAAATGAAAAAAAAAAGAAATTATACGTAAAAATAGCAGTTAACAGTTTAATTTGTATTTTTATGCCGTTTTTAATTTTTGATTAATTTGATTGTGAATTTTTTGGTTTTTTGTTAATTTAATTTTAAATACATATTTTCCCTCAATTCCAAATTTACGCTTAAATTGATTTTATATTTACCTACTTTTCTGCTTTTATGTATAGTAAGATATTGAACACAAACAAGGGGAACTTTGTCCATTGTGCTGAGAATATTTGACTGATTTATTCAGCATGTAGGAAAGGTGTACCTCATGAATATATGTTATATATTCTGTGACTTTTGCCTATGTGAGATGCCCACATTGTTATACTCTTGTCCTCAGTTGTAATGTTCTTTGCATGATATTGGTTTACTACAAGTATACAGTAATTAATCACTTTTGATCAATGGTTGATTAATTTGTAGAAAGGAGCATTCACAATTGCTGCGAAGACTGGGGTACCTGTTGTTCCCATTACTCTGATTGGGACAGGCAAAATCATGCCTCCTGGAATGGAACAAGAAGTGAATCCAGGATTGGTGAAAGTAATCATTCATCCTTACATAGTAGGAAATAATCCAGATGAACTCTGCAAGGAGGCTAGAAATATTATTGCTCAGGAACTTATTCGTCAAGGCTAGGTGACCATATCACATTTTGTTTCTCTCCAAAAATTAAGATTTTGAGGAGCATTGAGATAGTATTAGCTGAGAGTTTTTGCGCATCCTCTGTGTTTTTCTGCTCCGGTGGTAACTCCTGGTTTTAGCCTGAGCAGCAATAAAGCAAAAAGTTTGTGTTTGATAATCGTTTTTAGTAGGTCTTTTGCGAAACCGTCTCACAGACTAAGAGTCGTGGAATGGAATGATCTGAATAATACTTTTGTTGGTATTATTTGGATTTTTCAATTTCACAAGATTTTGTATTGCATCTTTACTCTGATACTGGTACAAATTTAGGTTTCTTGAAGTGTGTTGTGTTTACTGATACAAGGAAAAGATAGTGAGAAAGATGGTTGTAGTGGGGGGATGTGATGGTTGGCGCATTTTTATTTATTTTTAATATGTTCATTTGGCTAGTATGTTAATACAGTAGATAATACCAATATTTGAGGCTGAATTTTGAGATTTGGACAGTTACCAACCCGGTTTTTGATTGGGTAATAAGAAGCTGAAAGCGCTAGCAAACAGACTGGGTCCATTTTCATCAAGTGGAATTATGTACTAGTACTATAAATTAATGGATCTGTTCAAATTATACTCTTTGGAAATAATTTAGCTGCTCTGTCTTAACGATTACTATAATATGGCTGTCTCACAATGAACTTGCAAAAATGCAGAGTAAAAACTTAAAATAATTAAATGTGTGGGATGTAATTAATTGCTAACTAATTATCAATCCCAAATTGAGATCAATTTTTAATAATTAAATTAGAAGATCCTGTAGTTAATATAATGGCAAGTGTAATATATTTTAAATTTAAATAATTATTAATTAAATTAAAAGAATATTAATGTCAAATAATTATAACTAACTACTTTCTCTCTCCTCAAAATCATCTCAAATCTTTAAATTTACGTAACTCTCTCAATTTAAATTATTTTTTCGCAAAAAATATATCAAATTAAAGATAATTTAATAAGGATTCCAACGAGATCTCAATTGCATATGTTCCGACGATGTTCGGGTGATGAAATTTGATAAATTATATTTCAATTTGCGTACATGTTGATAAGCAGCTATTTTCAACAAATACAACAAAAAATCTATTGTAGGCAAAATCTCAATATTATGCATGTCCAATCTCAATAAAAATGTGTTGATATTTTATTGTCCTTATGTTGATATTCTAATGTCATATTGTTGATATTTGTAATACATAATGTTGATATAAAAAAACACTCACGAAAATTATCATATGATAACATAATGACGATATTACCCTTTTGTTGATATTTTGTCTACTATTTATTGAGATTTTGTGAGCTTTAATCTCATCCACTCATTTTAAAATCCAATGGTGGAGATTTAGTATTGATTTTGGATTAGGGTACTATAAGCATTAGAATAAGATCCTTAAATGTGTAATGGTAGTCTCAGACTAAATTTTTAAAAATTAGTTAATTAATTATATAATTAAATGCTGAAAGTTACATTAAATAAATGCATAAAATGACATCATATTCGATTTAAAACATTAGTAATTCGCTGATGTCTATATTATTATTTACAATATCTACTTGTAAATTTTATAAACCGGTTGGACCATATAAACCAATTAAAACGATTGCCAGAATAATTTGTAATTTTATTACTAGTTTAATTTAAATATATTAATAAATGTAAAAATACAAAGAAGCTATTCACTTGTCTTCTAAAATTGACTTCGCCTCTGCAATCTCCCTCTCATGTTGTTACTGAAACAAGCGCGGATAATGAATTAATCTCTTTGCAGTTTTGCTGTAAGTCTCTTCGTTTGATTTGGTTTTCTGTACTTCGCTATCTATTTTATTTCCTTATCTCTGATTTATTTTGCTTCTCTCCCTCCCACTCCGGTTAGGCGGTGATTGATTTTGTTGTTAGTTTACTGTTGTGCTTTGCAATATCGTCAAGTAATAATAAGGTTTGAGCAAATTTAGATTGACGCAGAGCTGGCTTTATGCAGTAGATGGATTTACAGCTGTAGTCGATTTACCGTTTTTTGGGTATAATGAAGAAACAGTTGAGTTTGTGATAAAGTTTTAATTTGAATGCTTGTTTTGTTAGTCGCGAGATTTGTTGGTATAGTGAAGGTTAAGGCAGTTAATATGCAGGGGACAAAAACACTGAACAGGATAAGTGAAATTGATGTCCTTAGAGGGATAGATTCTCTTGACCAGAGAAACTGTTTTCTTGGTTCAATTGTATAGGTTTTTGGAGTGTTCTTCGTAGAAAATTGCGAGAGACGAGTTCCATATATTTGGGGATGGAGTGTTTTGGGAAATTAAATTTGTGAAATGAATTTTGAGATGGATTTCTTTTTTTGGTGGGGGCTTCTTTTAGGAAGATTGCCGGTGGTGGAACATCGAGTGACTCTTATAGCTTAGAGTTGCTTGTGGTAACTGATTTAAAAGATCTTCTCAAGCCTCTGGTATGTGTGTCTCATTAATTTGATGTAGGACTCAGGTAGAAATGGAATTGATGAGAGCATAATAGTGCTATGTTGCATGTTCTGAGTTCAGTTTTTTACTTTTTCCTAGACATGTTGCTATACATATATTTCTTACCAGATTCATGTGGAAATATTAATTTCATCTGGAGTATGTCTTCCTCTTGTTGATTAACCATGCCGTATTATTTTTAAAGATAAACTTTTGATGTGCTTAGCTCTGTGTTTTAGTAATGCATGATTTGCCTATTTGGGACTTGGGAGTATATCAGGAAGTGGTTCGCAAGGGTGTGCACATCTTGTATGATAATTGTGCATGTATATGAGTTAAAACATGTGCTTGTGATAATATTTTTCATACTGCTTAACTTGTTTTAGAGTGATTGCCTATAACATGGGCAGAAAAAATGCAATTCAGTCATATAGCACATCAGAGTTTTTTAGCATGTAATACGTTCTTCAGACTACTTATCTTTCTATTCTGCTTGCAGTCAAATTTAATTTCATCATACAAAATGTTTGATTGTGGTCCAAAGACTCAATACACCACTGGGCAGCGGGACAAGTTTGTAAGGTATCCTTTTCATTTTCTATATAATTCTCGAATTGTAGAGTTATCTAATTCGCTGGCTTCACGGAGCTTAGACTGCTTATGCTAAAGATGCTTTCTGAGAAAGTGAGGTTTGAGAAAATATAATTTGTAAATTTCCTGCAATGTTGGACGCTTCTTCAATCATGTCTGTACAATAACTATGTGTTCTCAATGCACTTGGGATAAAGTACCAGATGCTGTTTCACTGTCTTTTATTAGACAAGTATTTATGAAGGTTTTTTCTTTCTTCTTTTTGTTAATAGATTGGATGAGTTGGATTCCAGACTCTCATCCCCATCTACTTCAGTTGCTACAAACAAATGTGGCTTTAGTATCGATGGTTTGGGCCGTGGTAATCATAGAAATCCTGCTCCATCGAAGTCCTTTAAGAGAAGAATGGAGAAAGGATCTCAAGGTCTAAAATCTATTGGCCGGTCTCTTGGTTTTGGTGTCTCGCAAGCAGTTTTCCCAGAGGACCTCAAGGTGTCAGAGAAGAGGATTTTTGACCCCCAAGACAAACTCCTTACCCTTTGGAACAAGCTATTTGTGATGTCATGTATTCTGGCAGTATCTGTTGATCCTCTATTTTTCTTTCTTCCAGTTTTTAACAAATCAGAAAAGTGCCTGGACATAGATAGAAAATTGGCTATCACAGCTACAACATTGCGCACAGTTGTTGATGCTTTCTATCTTATTCACATGGTTCTCCAATTCCGGACTGCTTATATTGCCCCATCATCCCGTGTGTTTGGGCGAGGTGAACTTGTAATTGATCATGGAAAAATTGCTAAGCGGTACTTGAAGTGCTATTTCATCATTGATTTTCTAGCAGTGCTTCCCCTTCCACAGGTTCTAAAAAATTGCATTCTTTATTGTCTTTTGAATTGTACTACTATCTTTAGTCTTTATCCTTCCCCGAAACATAAAATGGCTTTTTATTTACGGATCAGTTGCTGGAATTTTAAAAAATTTGATTGATATCTACTTTCTAGTTAGATTTCAGGATAGCTATAATCAATACCAGAACAGAGGTGATTAATGTAGAATGTTTGCTGCTGTCTTTCTTGAGTTTATTTCTCCTTATAATTTTCCTAGATTTTTTCAGTAAGACATCTTAGTTAGATGCATGAACTTTATAGGTTGGCTATAGCTTTCGCAGCCATGGAATCAGGGGATATTTAAGATCAATATTTACTTGCACGTTTTAGTGTCTGAGCTTTTCAATCTCTTATTTGAAATAACTATATCTATTTCAATGGTTCAACATGTTATTCCTTAGCATTTTGGTTTTTTGTTGCTAAACATCATTTTCTTTGATACTTGCAGATTGTTGTCTGGAGATTTCTACAGAGGTCAAATGGATCAGATGTACTGGCTACAAAGCAAGCATTATTTTTCATTATTTTGCTGCAATATATTCCTAGATTCGCCCGAATTATGCCTCTCACTTCAGAATTAAAAAGAACTTCTGGTGTCTTTGCTGAAACTGCATGGGCTGGTGCAGTGTCCTACTTACTGCTGTACATGCTTGCCAGTCATGTAAGCATCCTTTTGAACTGTTGCATGACATCTCATACTACCGTCCGGTGGAAATAATAATAAGAGAACATATTCTCTCTGTCTTATATGCAGATAGTTGGGGCTTTCTGGTACTTGTTATCTGTGGAGCGTAATGATACATGCTGGCAAAAAGCTTGCAAACGTAGAGAAAATAACTGTACCACTGATTTCTTATATTGTGGAAATCAAGATATGGCTAATTATAATATCTGGAGCAACATTAGTGAGAGAGTTTTAAGCTCAGCGTGCCCTGTGGGGGATGAAGACAATCCCCCATTTGATTTTGGAATTTTCAGGCAGGCTTTGGCTTCTGAAATAGTTTCGTCAAAGAAGTTCTTGTCAAAGTATTGTTACTGTTTATGGTGGGGGCTGCAGAATCTGAGGTAAACAGACACCTGATCTTATGTGAATGGTATAATCCATAATCTTCATGTAAATTAAATTTATGTTGCCACACGAATTTGCATTTTATACGCTTGATATCATTGTCATTTTACTTTCTGTTTCACTACTACCATTTCGGATATTGTTGTGTCTTTGGTTACCACTGTTGCTATACCTATGCTTATCGGATTTGGAGCATCTAGAGAGGCTTTGGTAATAACAATTGGGTTTTACCAATGAAGAGTTTTTCTACACTTTCTGGCTGCTCTTTTTTTCAATAAGTTGGTTTAGTTGTTCTTCATACACCCTCACTGATGAGTGTATTCATGGATATTTGTAATCAACATGATATGGTCAGATAATCAAGTTTAAAGACATGACTCTTCGTCTTATCTGCAGTACTCTTGGACAAGGATTACAAACCAGCACTTACCCTGGAGAGTCTATATTCAGCATTGCACTAGCCATCTTTGGACTCATTCTTTTTGCACTCTTGATTGGGAATATGCAGGTAAACAGTGATATGTTACAAATGAGCATCTTCCTCACCCTCCTTTGTCCATCTTGTAATTTGATGCAACAATCTTCATCTTCTCTACGGTGTTAAGTGAAATAATATGTATTAATTTAAAACATTTCTGGGTTCTAAAATGGGGCACATGAAGTTCGTGAAGTTCTATACTGAATTATGAAAACAGATCTGATATGCATCCATGAGTGTTTCTTAGTCCCAAGTGAAAATAATACGATCCTCCCCTGTTTGTGAGGGTACCTATCTGTCATTAATGGAGGGAAATTTTTCTGAATTACCTTTTTTAAGAGTATCATGTTTTAATTTTGTGATCTTTATAATGCAAATCTTTGATATTTAAGCGCCTCAACTTTTTAGCTGCTTTGCTCTTTCCACAGACATACCTTCAGTCGCTCACTATACGCCTTGAAGAGATGAGAGTTAAAAGGCGCGACTCGGAGCAATGGATGCATCACCGCTTGCTCCCGCCAGACCTTAGGGAGCGGGTTAGACGCTATGATCAGTACAAATGGTTAGAGACACGTGGTGTGGACGAGCACAGTTTGGTCGAGAGTTTACCAAAAGATCTCAGAAGAGACATAAAGCGCCATCTTTGTCTGGCATTAGTCAAGAGGGTCCCACTCTTTGAGAACATGGATGAGAGATTGCTTGATGCCATCTGTGAGAGGCTGAAACCTTGTCTATACACTGAAAGCACTTACATTGTACGTGAGGGCGATCCAGTCGATGAGATGATATTTCTCATACGGGGCCACCTCGAGAGTGTTACCACTGATGGTGGAAGAAGTGGTTTTTTCAACCGTAGTTTACTCAAAGAAGGAGATTTCTGTGGCGAGGAGCTTCTGACATGGGCGTTGGATCCTAAGTCCGGTTCCAACCTGCCGTCCTCCACTCGGACCGTGAGGGCACTGACTGAAGTGGAGGCTTTCGCCCTGACGGCTGATGAGCTGAAGTTCGTCGCCAGTCAGTTCCGACGGCTCCACAGCCGACAGGTACAGCACACCTTCCGTTTCTACTCGCAGCAGTGGCGCACTTGGGCCGCCTGTTTCATCCAAGCAGCATGGCGACGCTACTCCAAGAGGAAGCTTCTCGAGCAGCTAAGGAAGAAGGAAGAAGAGGAGGCGGAAGCAGCTGGGGCAAGCTCTGGCAGTAGCTCGTACAGCATTGGTGCCACTTTCTTGGCGTCCAAGTTCGCTGCAAACGCGATGCGTGGGGTCCACAGAAATCGGAACCTCAAGAGCGCCCGGGAGCTTGTCAAGCTACAAAAGCCACCAGAGCCTGATTTTACCGCCGATGCAGATTAGGTGTAATTTTCTAACTCAGGTGTTTTGCCTTTTTGTTAATCGGACTCCTCCAGCAATATTAGGAGCTCCAAGTGTGTATTTATAATATACTACTTCAATATTTTACTGCTAGTGAGATGACAATTATGTTACATCAACCATTATCTCTGGTTTCAAATCCTTTTTCAAGGAATGTGTAAAAATTTATCATATATGTATATTAAACTGGTGTATGAATTATTTATGAAATACAACTACGATGAAACTGCATTTTTGTGTAGTGTTTTATATACTGCGTTTGAAGATGGTTTTTATTGCAGTTCTGAGAGCAGATCAAGTGGGTCCCACATTGCTAAATCAATCTTGCAAAAGTATATAAGTAATACAACTACAACAATTACTCCAAAATCTTCCAAAAATGAGTACACAAACCAAGAATAATATTACAGATTCAATACAGTTAGTATGAAAAACATTGTCGCAAAACTATTATCACTGAAATATCAGAAGAGTGAAATTGCCAGATCTAGAATAGGGTCGTTTTCAGCTTGCATTGTCATCTAGTCGATCTTGACCGATGAGTAGATGAGTTTCGTGAACCAGAAGCAGGCGAAGAAACCAATCGTGCCAGTCAGCACGAAGAACGCATAAGAACCAATCAACATGTAGCCAAAGTACAGGATGCCCGAGACTGGTTTTGTTATGTTGAGCTTTGTGAAGAAGTAGAATGCCGCGTACAGGAAAAGGTACAAAGCTGAGGAACCTGAGGTAAGGTAAGATCTCCACCACCACAAGTAGTCTTCGCTGCACAGTTGGAAATAGCATAGCACAACAGTGATCTCAGCACAAGTCACGATCAAGATGAGGAACACGAGGAAAAGGAAACCGAAAATGTAGTAGAACTGCTGCAGCCATATAGATGTCAGGATGAAGAACAACTCGATGAATACTGCACCAAATGGGAGTATGCCTCCGATTAAGATTGAGAAGACTGGGTTCATATACCAGGCCTGCTCTGGTATCTGCCTTGGAATTTTATTGGTTTTGACTGGAGCCTCAATGGCTGGCTTCCTAAATCCTACGTAGCTGCCAACAAACACAAGCGGAACTGAAATCCCAAACCACATGAGCACCAACACGAACATAGTCCCGAATGGCACAGCCCCTGAAGATTTCTCACCCCAAATCAGCGCATTCAGAATGAAGAAAATAGCAAAGACGATTCCAGGGAACATAAAAGCTGTTTGAAGAGTAATTTTCTTCCACTCTGATCCTTTAAACATCTTGTAGAGACGGGCTGAGGCATAGCCAGCAAAAATACCCATGAACACCCAAAGAAGAAGCATCGCTGTCATCAGCCCTCCACGATTAGAAGGGGACAGGAAACCGAGTGCTGCAAATATCATTGTCACCAGTATCATCCCAAGAAACTGAACTCCAGTTCCAACATAAACACAGAGCAAATCTGAGTTAGTTGGAGGCCTGAAAACATCCCCATGAACTAATTTCCACCCAGTCTCTTCTTGAGCTTCTTCCTGAGTCTCCAACTGGTTGTACCTAGAGATGTCACGATAAAGAGTTCGCAGCATTATCATAGCAACCATTCCCGAGAGGAAAAGAACAATCATCAAAGAATTGACGATTGAGAACCAATGGATTTGATCATCAGCCATGTAAAGATAAGTATCCCATCTAGAAGCCCACTTGACTTCACTTTCCTACAAATAAGAGCACAACAAGGCAATCCGACATGACAATCGATTCCTACTTACCGGAAAAAGAATATTACATATCTCTTCAACAGCAAGAAAGAAAGTTTTACCTGAAACTCCACATCGTAAGTAAATATAATTTCCTTGTCGTCAACCACATGTGGAGTGTTGGAGTTAGTTACTGTCCGTTTCGCATGAGGATCGCATGTTGTCAGTCTTGTTTTACTATCATCCCATTTACCATCATATCCATGCTTAATACTGAATATCCAAGATTAACAATGTTCAGAAGATAAAGCAAAAAGACGATGTAATCTTGAAGATTAGTAACATATTACCTGAAATGTTTGGCTTCAAAACCCACAATCCTTGCAGCATCAGTTTCTTCATCCTTGTGATACCTCACAGTAAATGCCAAGTGATTGTTGATAAAATATCTCTCCTCTTTACTCTAGTAAGACAGGAAAAAGACAGGAAATCAAAATCTAACTTGCCTTTTGGAGAGGGACTTACTTAAAAAATCAATCTATACTTACACCAGCATATTGAGCTTTAAAACCAACTGGAAAACCATGCTGATAAACCAGGGTATCTGTATCGGGTCTCTTAAAAGGCACAACCAGGGGGAGATTATCCAAAATCCTATAAAAGAAAACACAGAAACCGGTCGTTATGTAAATGACTTGACATGGAATAACAAAATAATATTTGAAGACTGGCTTACATGTTCACTCGATATTCATCATCAATCTTTTCTTTGAAATCTTTTACCTCTTTGTCGCTTAGTGTAACACGACAAACAACATTGCACATCTGTGGTTCTCGCATCTTAAACTACACGTATGAACTCAATAAGTATTTGAACCAAGAAAAAATAATTGAATGAAAGGATGGCATGAGGTACAAATAAAATATAAGAATTTGAAAAGAAAAGAGAGCAACAAAGGAAGTCCAAAAGAAACACAAACCTCATAAGGGGAGTTCTCAATGCGATCACCACGAAGAACTTCCCCAAGATTCTCGGCACTGTCCTCAATTTTCTTTGGTTTACAATAAGGAAGGGAATAGTAGGAATAAGGAAGTTGAGTTTTTACAGAGGCCAATTTATTCACTTTAACTTTCAGAAGATCGCCCTGCATATAAGGGAAACCATATCAAGCTCGTACAATACTAAACTATATCAAATGGCAAAAGTATGATAATGTAGCATTTTTAAGACTGAAAGGTTCAGAAACATGCTGAGGGAATAGATAAGCTGTTGGCATATAGTTAGCATGGTTGATATGTTCACATAAGTTGTTTTAATTATCAAAGCACACTATAACTTAATGCATCTAATTTCAAAATTCGAAGCTATCTGGAATAAGAGTGATTAGAAAAGGACTGGGAGAGGGCATGGGCATTTCCTATGTTTTGCTGCCAGTAGAAGGGAAGGCAGAGGAGAGAAAGCTTTTCAATATGTCCAACTGCAACAAATTGTTGGAAACTAAAACATATCTGAAAACATTATTCTAATTAATATGACTGAGTCTCTTAAGGTCCAACAACATGAAATGTTTATAGTACTAATGGACGGTTGATGGAGGTTGAGCAGAGATAAGCAGTAGAATATTTGATAGGGTAGTAAATCTAATAGAAGGTGACTGAGATAGTAAAAGATGAAGGTAACGCAGGCAAATGTGAGTATGGACCTGCATAAATTCTGGACAAGATTCTTGGTATATTTGGGCATTTATGTTCACAGATATCAGAATATCTGAACATTTCAGAAGCTGACTTACTCTAGTGCATAACAAAGCCAAGCTAAAAACCCCTAATACTACATTTATATTCTTAATTATATACACCTAGTCACCAACTTCCTCAGATTCTCCAGTCTCCACAATGTAATTAGAAATGCAACATAAAATAGATCCAATTTGTATATTAAAAGGAGCAAAATGTAGCCTGAGGAAGAAATTAACAAAACAGAAAATTGCCAATGAGTTGACTAAAATTAAAGATTCTGTCTACTATTCTAGAAACCAGATCCTAATGAGAAAGCTCATGCCGAACCATAACAGCTCAAAACCAATCACAAAGAGAAGACAACAAAGAAATTCCGATTTTCTTACCCATTTCTTATGGTTTACATCACATCAAGTAAACTGCTTGAAGGCTTGAAGCATAAAAATTGTACAGTTTGCGAGCTATCTTCTTAGTTTACAGAAACTCTTCATCGAATCTCCAAATCAAACGATAACCCCAACTTTTGAATAATTGAATCAGAACCCATCAGATTCATCCATCCGCACATAATCATAAAATACACCGAGTTCATCCTCACAAATGAAAGATCTAACATTAAAACGAGCTTAACCAACTAAAACCTAACTCAATAGTAACCTAGCAGAACTCAATTAAAAAACTCGCAACTCTCGACACACCGATCATCTCCCACTGTCTACATACAAATTACCCGCTAGAACTCTCTTTCTCTCTCATAACTATACATGAATATTGATTAATTGAAGTATCATCAACAGTCAAGTGCGAGAGAAACATCCAAAACAAACAGAAACGAGCAATCAGCGGAATCAAATCACCTTTTCAAAATCCTGGGGAGCGACGCCGGGAAGGTAGAAGGAGTGGACGGCGTTAGCGAGGAGGAGGAGCGCGAAGCACATCCACATCGAAATCGTGTGAGGCTTTCTCCTCTCCATCCCCATCTTTCTCTCGAATCAGTCGCCACTCACAAAATCGAGATCCACCGCAGCAGAGAAAATCAAATCTATCTCTCTACTGAAATGACATATACGTGCGTTGTGGAAGGATTGAATGGCACGGCAGCACAAGGAGGAGACTGGAAGCAAAGTGAGAGAGAGGGGCGGTGGGAAGAGTTACAGTGTGGGTTGCATTTGTAATCAGAGCAGAGCAGAGCTGTTGGATTGAGATCTGAGGGGTGAGATTAGTTCACACAAATTAATTAGTGTGATGATTTGACTGAGATTTATCTTAATTAAGCGGATACTTTATTAATTAATCATTTTGTGTTAATTGTTGACTCGGAAAATATAGTCTCCAGTGTTCGCAATCAACTATCTTAATCTAATGATATCAGTGGGAAATTTACATATTATTTAGTTAGTTTTTTGTATTTTTGATGACATATAAATGTTTGCTAGAAGAATCTAGCATCTGAACTTCAGATATTTATAAAGGGAAGTCCATTATTTCAGTGGGCTGTGGGTATAAGACTAGAAAGAGATCATTTTAAATTCTTAACATTTTTTTATAATTATATACTCCTACTAAGTACTACTATTATTATTGGAAACCATTTTAATTTATTTGTAGAAGATTAATTATGGTATTTTCTTACGATCGATCATTCCAATTTCGATCTTCGTTGTTCCATGACATTCAACGTGCAATCTCAACATAAAATTAATGTCGAAGTGGAAAGTTTTACAAAAATATTATAATTAATTAGCCATTTAACAAAATACTTTGAACTATTTATGATTAACAAAAATACCACGATATTTACAAACTCTATTAAAAAAATTTAAAAAACAACATTTTACGTACAAATACTCGTGGTTACATTTGTACTACTACTTTTTAGTAAAACCCGTATCATTCGTATCATTTATTTTGGGGAATGAGTTATAATTAAATACTCGTGGTTACATTGTACTTTGAATAATCTCCCCCGTCCCATTAAGATTGTCCCATTTTTTCATTTTCGTCCGACCTACAAAATTTGTCTCATTTCACTTTTATTATTTTTTATAATAGACCTCAAATTCCACTAACTAATTTCTACTCACATTTTATTATAAAACTAATATACTTTAAAAGTAGGACCCACATCCCACCAACTTTTTCAACTCACTTTTCATTACATTTCTTAAAACTCGTACCGGGTCAAAGCGGGCTATCTTTGTGGGACGGAGAGAGTAATTTATACAGAGTTTCTAACTTTAAATTAATAGTTGGATTCGTACAATTACGTATGAATGAATGATCAAATTAATTAACTTTTACTCCCTCCGTCCCCGATTAAGAGTCACACTTTGACCGGACACGAGTTTTAAGAAATGTAAAGAAAAATTGGTTGGAAAAATTAGTGGAATGTGAGACTCATTTTTTTATATTAGTTTTATAATAAAATGTGAGTGAATTGAGTTAGTGGAATATGAGACCTACTTACTATTTATGGTAAAAATGAAGTGTGACTCTTAATTAGGGACGGACCAAAATGAAAAAGTGTGACTCTTAATCGGGGACGGAGGGAGTAATTAACTGTAACAGAAAAATAGTCACTCGATAAAATTTGTTAACTTTTAATTAACTTCTAATCAATCCTGTAACTTAAAAGTAATCAATTAAATTATACTCAATCTTTTATAGTACAGTATATTTCTAATTTGTAGATTTGATCAATTACATCATGTGTGAGTGTTATATTGCTAACTCAATGCTTAATTGCTAACTACAACTCAATAATAGTCATTAGATATTCAAAGTAAAGGCCTAGATCATCAACCACGAAATGTCAATACGATAAAAAAAAACGTCAATAAGGCTATAGATTGATTCTAATAAAAATCAATAGGGGTATTAATGTCAAGTTAGTTATAACTAACTTTTAAAAGAAATCCCAAAACTTTAAATTTATATAACATATATCAAATTAAAGATAATTTTATAAGGATTCCAACGATATACTACATGCATATGTTCCGACGTCAAAATTTGAAAAAAAATTGATTTTTTTTTTGAATTTTCGTATTTTTTACGAACACATTTATGTCAATACACCTTACATAATATGTCAATATTATGCTTGTAAAATGTCAATATGAAATTGTGTTGACATTATTATGTCTTCGTGTTGATGCATTTCATACACTGTATTGACATTATATTTCTAAATCCTAAATTTGATAATTGCTATTATCTTTTTAATATTAAAAAATGAAAAACGAAATTACACATAGCAAATTGTAGACCACAAGATTTCTAAAATCTTATGGTCTTAAGTTAGTTGTAATTAGCAACTAAGGGATGAGTTAGCAATTGATCACTCCCCTAACATATTGTATATATCTCCTTTATCTTATGCGATTAAAATTTTAATGAAATTTGTCATTTAAAGCTGGTTATTATGTAATTGGTAATAACCAAATATATACCGGCAAAAAGTATAAAATTCACAATAAATTTCATCACAATTTTAATTGTATGGAAAATCGAGAATTATACAAAAGTTACCATTTAATTGGCTGATTTTATAACTTATGAGGTTGTTGAGAAGTAGAAAAAAAGGTTACTATAACTTAAATGACAATTTTCATAAATATAAATATATGGTAGACAAATATTCTTCTGGATCAAGTATGAAGACTCAAGTAGATCCCTAGGTTCTTTGGGGTGGCATAAAAAATGGGAGAAAAATAAAATAAAAAGTGAAAAATGTAATAAATGATGTAATGATAGATCCAATAGGATTTGAATTTTGGAAGTTTTTAAACTTCAAAAGGTATGTACTATATCCCTAAATTTTGAATTATTGTCAAAATCTTGGCATTCTTTAGACTGCATTGTATAACTTTCGTAAAATAGTCATAACTTTATCAATATCACAACGAAGTTCTTTAAAAAATAAGACATGGGAATGTTTGAAAATTATCTTAATAGAAAGATTATTACATTCTGACTTCATTTCTTTATTCATTTTACTTTGAGTTATTTCTTATAATGCAAGTTCACAACCCAAGTAAGTACAAAAGGAAGGGGGAAAATTATGGAAATGAAATTTATATCAAATTTTATATTTTTACTAACTAAGAATTTGTGGATAAATTTTATTTTTACTATATAATATCTCATATTTAAATTATACTCACAACTTTCAAAATTAATGATTTACTATTATTTTTAAAGTGTAATTCTCTTTAAATTTCAATAAATATTAATTAAAATTCATACTCAAATTTCAAACAAGGAATTTAATGCATCTTAATTTTATTTCTTTATAATTATATAAGTTTCAAACTAATTAAAAAAATAATTCAGATTATATTTATTGTTTTAAAAATACTCAAAAATATAAAATCCAATTAATTCAGAAAAATATTATTCAAATTTTAAGTGATATAATACCTAAAAATTTAATAATTATAAAATAAAATAATATAAAATGATAATTAAAAATCAAATTTTGTTATGCTAAATTTTAACTTAAAATAATTGTAAAATAAAAAATATGTTCATTAATATAGAAAAAGGGCATATGTATATTAGAACTAATGGCTCTACAAATATTTTAAAAATTACAGAGAAAATTCATTTTTTTTACTATTACAATTTCGTTCTCAATTTAAATCTTACCACTCGTGGCCTTTCTTCTCCAGACCCCGCCTTTCGACCGCCGCCGCCGCCACCCTCAGCTAATCGGCGAAGCCGGCGACTCTCGCACCTAAAACTATTATTCGGTGTTTACTTAGTTCGGCTCTCTTTTCCCTCTCCATCTAAAGTTTGATCTCAATTTATCTACTCCCAGAATGATGAAAAACCTTTCGCAATGGCGCAGCTTCTCCACATTCCTCAACAAAACCGACCTAAAAAATCCGATTGAAACCCCAATTCCCAGTAACCGCATAAAAAATCCCATCTTGTTACCTCACCGAACGATGCCTCCTGCAAAAGGTCAAGATTCGGACTTTATAAACGTATCCCATAGTCATCTCATTCGCTCCGAATGGGATAAACTGAACAAAATATCCTCCGGTTTAACCCCATTTCGAATTAAGCACATACTGCTGAAAACCCATAAAGACTATGTCATTTCTCTCGAATTCTTCAATTGGGTTGAGCTCAAGAATTCCGAACTCAACACCCTCGATGTGATTTCAATCCTTCTCCATATCTTAACCAAGAATCGCAAGTTCAAATCCGCAGAGTCGATCATGAGAAGAACTCTTGAAACGGGCTCTTTGGATTTGAATTTTCCGAGAAAGGTATTTGAGGCTTTGGTTTACTCTTATAGGATGTGTGAATCTTCATCACGTGTATTTGATGCTCTGTTCAAAACTCATGCGCATATGAAGAAGTTTAGGAATGCATCTGATTGTTTTAATTGGATGAAGGAGTATGGATTCTATCCCACTGTTGAGTCTTGTAATGCATATCTGAGTGCATTGTGCAGTTTGGGCCGTAGTGATATCGTCTCATCTTTTTATAGGGAAATGCGTAGGTGCCGTATTTCTCCCAATGTTTATACTGTTAATATGGTTATAGGGGCGTATTGTAAAGCTGATAGATTGGATTTGGGAGTTGAGTTGTTCAAGGATATGGAAGGGATGGGGTTAGCTCCTAGTGTTGTTTCTTATAATACTTTGATTAATGGATACTGCGGTAAGGGTCTCTTGAGTAGTGCTGTGAAGCTCAAGAGTGCGATGGAGAAGGATGGTGTTCGGCCAAATGATGCTACATACAACACGCTAATGTATGCTTTGTGCAAGGAGGGAAAAATGCATGAGGCGAACAAGCTGTTGAGTGAAATGAGAAGCACGGATGTTGCTCCCTCGACTGTAACTTACAACACTCTGATCAATGGCTGCAGTGAAGCTGGAAATAGTGAGATGGGAATGCGCCTATTTGAGGAAATGTCGGTGGCTGGCGTTGATACTGATATCTTGACTTATAATGCTGTCATTTTGGGGTTGTGTAAGCAGGGGAAGACAAAGAAAGCTGCGTTTATGGTGAAAGAACTTGATAGGAAGAAGTTGGTTCCTAATTCGTCAACCTTTGCAGCCCTCATCACCGGGCAGTGCGTGAGAAACAATCCTGATCGTGCTTTTGAGATCTACAGAAGCATGATCAGGAGTGGCTGTCAGCCCAATCGAGCAACTTTTCAAGTGTTAATGTCTGCTTTTATAAAGAGTCAGGATTATGAAGGAGCAGTTAAGGTTTTGAAGGAAATGATGGAAAGAGCTATAGCTCCAGATTCAGATGCCTTGTCTTGTGTTTTGAATGGACTTGGGAAAGAGGGAGTTGTAACGGACTTGGTTAAGGAGATGAAATCTCGGCACCTTATGCCCCAAGGAATCACTAGTGAAGTCTTGAGCACCTTTTAACAAAGTTTTATGGCTTGTCAGGTATGTGTGTTTCATTAATTTGATCTAGGACTCAGGTAGAAATGGATTTGATGAGAGCATAGTAGTGCATTGTTGCATGCTCTAAGTTCAGTTTTTAACTTTTTCGTAGTCATGTTACTATACATATACTATTTCTGATCAGATTCATGTGGAAATATTAATTTCATCTGGAATATGTCTTCCTCTTGTTGATTATCCATGCCTTATTATTTAAAGATAAACTTTGATGTGCTTAGCTAAATTTTTTTTAAGAGTGGGCGGAAAAGGAATGAAATGAAGAAAATATAGTGTTGCAAGTGAGGGTTGAACTTGGCACCTAATGCTTCTATAAAACTGAAATACCCCCATGCAGGATCGAACTACAGAAACTTTTGATGTGCTTAGCTCTGTGTTTTGGTAATGCATGATTTGCCTATTTGGGACTTGGGAGTATTTCAGGAAGTGGTTCGCAAGGGTGTGCACAACAGCTTGTATGATAATTGTGCATGTATATGAGTTAAAACATGTGCTTGTGATAATATTTTCATACTGCTTAACTTTTTTAGAGTGATTACCTTAACATGGGGAAAAAAATGCAATTCAGTCGTATAGCACATCAGAGTTTTTTTAGCATGTAATACCTTCTTCAGACTACTTATATCTTTCTATTCTTCTTGCAGTCAAAATTTAATTACATCATACAAAATGTTTGATTGTGGTCCAAAGACTCAATACACCACTGGGCAGCGGGACAAGTTTGTAAGGTATCCATATCCTTTTCGTTTTCTATATAATTCTCGAATTGTAGAGTTATCTACTTCGCTGGCTTCACGGAGCTTAGACCGCTTATGCTAACGATGCTTGCCGAGAAAGTGAGGTTTGAGCAAATATACTCCCTCCGTCCACGATTAATTGACACCAATTTCCTTTTTCATCCGTCCACAATTAATTGACACCCTTACTTTTTACTACTTTTGGTTAGGACCCCACATTCCACTAATTTATCACACTCACATTTTATTATAAAATTAATATATAAAAGTAGGACTCACATTCTACTAACTTTTTCAACCCACTTTCCACTATATTTCTTAAAACCCGAGCCAAGTCAAAATGGCTCAATCAATTGTGGGCAGACCGACAGAGTGAGTAATTTGTAAATTTCCTGCAATGTTGGACGCTTCTTCAATCATGTCTGTACAATAACTATGTGTTCTCATCAATGCACTTGTGATAAAGTACCAGATGCTGTTTCACTGTCTTCTATTAGACAAGTATTTATGAAGGTTTTTTCTTTCTTTTTATTAATAGATTGGATGAGTTAGATTTCAGACTCTCATCCCCATCTACTTCAGTTGCTACAGAAAAATGTGGCTTTAGTCTCGATGGTTTAAGCCGTGGTAATCATAGAAATCCTGCTCCATCGAAGTCCTTTAAGAGAAGAATGGAGAAAGGACCTCAAGGTCTAAAATCTATTGGCCAGTCTCTTGGTTTTGGTGTATCACAAGCAGTTTTCCAAGAGGACCTCAAGGTGTCAGAGAAGAGGATTTTTGACCCCCAAGACAAACTCCTTACCCTTTGGAACAAGCTATTTGTGATGTCATGTATTCTGGCAGTATCTGTTGATCCTCTGTTTTTCTTTCTTCCAGTTTTTTATAAATCAGAAAATTGCCTGGACATAGATAGAAAATTGGCCATCATGGCTACAACATTGCGCACAGTTGTTGATGCTTTCTATCTTATTCACATGGTTCTCCAATTCTAGACTGCTTATATTGCCCCATCGTCCCGTGTGTTTGGGCGAGGTGAACTTGTAATTGATCATGGAAAAATTGCTAAGCGGTACTTGAAGTGCTATTTCATCATTGATTTCCTTGCAGTGCTTCCCCTTCAACAGGTTCTAGAAATTGCGCTCTTATTTGTCTTTTGAATTGTACTACCTTATCTTTAGTCTTTATCCTTCCCTGAAACATAAAATGGCTTTTCATTTACGGATCAGTTGGTGGAATTTTGAAAATTTATATTGATATCTACTTTCTAGTTAGATTCCAGGATAGCTATAATCAATACCAGAACAAAGGTGATTAAAATTTATCTGTGGAGCGTAATGATACATGCTGGCAAAAAGCTAGCAAACGTAGAGAAAATAACTGTACCACTGATTTCTTATATTGTGGAAATCAAGATATGGCTAATTATAATATCTGGAGCAACATTAGTGAGAGAGTTTTAAGCTCAGCGTGCCCTGTGGGGGATGAAGACAATCCCCCATTTGATTTTGGAATTTTCAGGCAGGCTTTGGCTTCTGAAATAGTTTCGTCGAAGAAGTTCTTGTCAAAGTATTGTTACTGTTTATGGTGGGGGCTGCAGAATCTGAGGTAAACTGACTTCTTCATCAAATCACCTGATCTTATGTGAATGGTACAATCCATAATCTTCAGTAAATTAAATTTATGTTGCCACATGAATTTGCATTTTATACTCTTGATATCATTGTCAATTTGCTTTCTTTTTCACTACTACCATTTCGGATATTGTTGTGTCTTTGGTTACCACTATTCCTATACCTATGCTGATCAGATTTGGAGCATCTAGAGAGGCTTTGGTAATAACAACTGGGCTTTACCAATGAAGAGTTTTCTTACACTTTCTGGCTGCTCTTTTTTTCAATAAGTTGGTTTAAGTTTTTCTTCATACACCCTGCACATGTCACTGATGATTGTATTCATGGATTTTGTAATCAACATAATATGGTCAGATTTTTTAAGGTTAAAGACATGAATCTTCGTCTTATCTGCAGTACTCTCGGACAAGGATTACAAACCAGCACTTACCCTGGAGAGTCTATATTCAGCATTGCACTAGCCATATTTGGACTCATTCTTTTTGCACTCTTGATTGGGAATATGCAGGTAAACAGTGATATGTTACACATGATCATATTCCTCACCCTCCTTTGTCCATCTTGTTATTTGATGTAGCAATCTTCATCTTCTCTTCAGTGTTGTTAAGTGAAATAACATGTACATTAATTTGAATTTTTCTGGGTTCTAAAATGGGGCACATGAAGTTCGTGAAGTTCTATGCTTAATTATGAAAAATTGAAAACAGATCTGATATGCATCCATGAGTGTTTCTTAGTCCAAGTGAAAATAATACGATCCTCCCCTGTTTGTGAGGGGTCATTATTGGAGAGAAATTTATCTAAATTACCTTTTTCTGGTGTATCATGTTTTAATTTTTGTGATCTTTATAATGCAAACCTTTGATATTTAAGTGCCTCAACTTTGTAGCTGTTTTGATCTTTCCTCAGACATACCTTCAGTCGCTCACTATCCGGCTTGAAGAGATGAGAGTTAAAAGGCGTGACTCAGAGCAATGGATGCATCATCGCTTGCTCCCACCAGACCTCAGGGAGCGGGTTAGACGCTGTGATCAGTACAAGTGGTTAGAGACACGTGGTGTGGACGAGCAAAGTTTGGTCGAGAGTTTACCAAAAGATCTCAGAAGAGACATAAAACGCCATCTTTGTCTGGCATTAGTCAAGAGGGTAAACTTCTTATTGAAAGTTGCTTCAGAGTGCCTTAGAATTCTGCAACCATAAATCTTTCCACAATTTTCTCAGGTCCCACTCTTTGAGAATATGGATGAGAGATTGCTTGATGCCATCTGTGAGAGGCTGAAACCTTGTCTATACACCGAAAGCACTTACATTGTACGTGAGGGTGATCCAGTCGATGTGATGATATTTCTGATACGAGGCCGCCTCGAGAGCGTTACCACTGATGGTGGAAGAAGTGGTTTTTTCAACCGTAGTTTACTCAAAGAAGGAGGTTTCTGTGGCGAAGAGCTTCTGACATGGGCGCTGGATCCTAAGTCCGGTTCCAACCTGCCATCCTCCACTCGTACCGTGAGGGCACTGACTGAAGTGGAGGCTTTCGCCCTGACAGCTGATGAGCTGAAGTTCGTCGCCAGTCAGTTCCGACGGCTCCACAGCCTACAGGTCCAGCACACCTTCCGTTTCTACTCGCAGCAGTGGCGCACTTGGGCCGCCTGTTTCATTCAAGCAGCATGGCGACGCTACTCCAAGAGGAAACTCCTCGAGCAGCTAAGGAAGAAGGAAGAAGAGGAGGCGGAAGCAGCCGGGGCAAGCAGCAACTCTGGCAGTGGCTCGTACAGCATTGGTGCCACTTTCTTGGCATCCAATTTCGCTGCCAACGCGATGCGTGGGGTCCACAGAAATCGGAACCTCAAGAGCGCCCGGGAGCTGGTCAAGCTACAAAAGGCATCAGAGCCTGATTTTACCGCCGATGCAGATTAGGTATAATTTTCTAGTTCAGGATCATTGGGATATTATATGAGGTGTATTAAAGATTCACATAACTCATTCAAGCTATACTAGTCAAAGTGGTATTGTCTAGACTTATAGAACAACTTGTATGCAAATTAGTTTGTTGATTCGTTCAACATCTTGACCTTGCACCAAAAAGAAGTAGCATGATGATTTGATGTCTTGGCTTGTCACTGAGGTGAAATTTATTGTTGTGATATCAAGCAAATCGTTAGTGCATCGAATTTTTGTATGGCTTCTAAATTGCAGATTTAGTTTCTCTAATATTGCATCAAGTTTCAGTTAAGTGATTAAGCTTGGAAGGGATGTACCCGTGATTATTGTTTGTGCTGGATTGGTGGAACAGTAAATTTACATTGTTATACGACCAATCATTCATGAAGAGCCCCACGTGGTGAAGCACCAAAGAAGAAAAGGTACTCTTGCGGTATTACATCATGTTTTCTTATTGGAAAACCAAGTAGTTGATATGATACATTGTATAATCTCGGATTGTCTGTTTATTGAGTTTTTTCCCCTTAAAATGTGCAGTGGGATCCCTCTTTTAGCATCCAAAAGGGTTAAGTAGTTAAGACTAATGATGCACCATCTGAAATTAGTTCAAAACACTGTATGTGTATTCTAACATCATGAGAAACACTTATTACCTTCTGTCTTACTGTAACACTCCACTCGAGCACAATGTATTCGCAACAATCGAAAGTACTCCATATGATGCTAATATGTATTATTGGGATTTCAAGTCAAGATTTTCGAGTAGGCACGATAATTATCATCTGTTCCATGGTAGGTTACAGGACATGCTCGGAGCAAGAAGAGTATGATAAGCCTGATCGAGGTAGACTGATCGTGGTTTTCATATTGCTGCATCATCAGGTTGAGTAGATTTCGAGGCTTGTTGATGAAAGCCACCAGAATCTTGAAGGTAGGCATTCATTCTCTATGCAGCTGTGAGAAACTGTTTTTACAGTAGTGAGTAGTGTTGCCAGATTTCTAAAATCCCGTGCAATCTAAGAAATGTGTCATCGGGAAGGAGTATAATTGTGTCCTCGGTGAACCCAAGTTGTTGATATCCCTTTGAGGGACTCCAAAGAAAGCTTACACAAAACTCAATCGGGTTGGATGCATTTTTAGCATGATAAGCTGTCAGGAAATTTAAATTAGTTAATGCATATTCGAGATATTAAAATTTGACACTACGCAAATAGTGATAGAGAGGCAGAGTGTGTCCAATGTAGGGATGTCAGTGTAGCCCGCAACTTGTGGGCTGACCCGAATAGCCCACCAAATTTATAGGGTTAGGGCCAGAAATTTCTTGCCCGAAAAAATTAAAACTCGATTATCCCGCAACCCGTTAGGGCCAGACCCGAAAACCCGATAGGTTGGCCCGAAAATCCGATAAAATTACTATTATTCAATATTTTTACTCCTAATTCGACATTTCATTGATTAATGAATAGGACTCCTAATGGCGGACGGAGGGAGTAACTTTCAATTTTATGTTAAATATACAAAATATATATTTAATTTTTATTAATATAAAAATTGATAAATAAATTAAAAACTTCAAATTCAAAAAAAAAAATTAAATTTCTAAAACATGCGTTAAAATTTTTAAAAATATCTCAAATATTAGTATTTGATCATGTTTATGATTGTATTTAAGCATATATCTCAAATTTATCATAATTAAATATTTCACATTTTATAAATATAACTATTTTTATCATTATTTATTGAATTGATCGCATGTTAATATTACTGGTGGCAACCAGATTAACCCGTTGGGCTAGCTCGAGACCCGAGCTTTTAGGGTTAGGGTTGAACTTTTATAACCCGAAAGAAACCACAACCCGATTAGCCTGCACCTGATTGACCCGAAATCCGATGGGCCGACCCGATTGACATCCCTAGTCCAATGACACAAAGATGTATAATAAATTATCTATTTTGTTATGTATTGAATTTTAGCCTATAGAAATTTAATGTCAAAATAAAATAAGATGACTAATTGAAATGATCAGACGAATAAAGTGTGAATAATATTTGACTGAGGAAACAGTTCAAATTATCTTTAAATAAAGTACGTCACTTTTTCATTTTAGGATACAATCTCAACTTTATTTTACATCTCAAAGTTACAAACACCTAATCTATGCGTTCTACTATACCCAATAAGGTTGGTTTTAAGTTGTCCCAATATAATTAAGTCATTCTTTTTAATAATAAAAAGTTATAGGACTATATTTATTACTATGTCTCATATTTTACCATATTGATCTGTCTATTAATAAAAGTCACATTTCACTTTTACCTAAATGGTAAGTAAATCTCACATTTAACTAAACCCACTTTACTCACATTTTATAATTAAACCAATATAAAAAAGTAGGCCTCATATTCTAATAACTTTTCTAATTCACGATTATTTGCATTTCTTAAAACTCGTGCCAATACCAAACGTGACTCATATTATGGGACTAGGTTTAATTATTTCTTCTGTTTTACTCTTTCTTATTTATTCTTTCTCTTATTTTAGTATAATCTTTTTCTTATCTATTTTTTTTCTCGATCTTGTTTTAGGCTCTCTTTATTATTTAAACCACTAATCATCAATTCTTTTTTTCTCTATCTTGTTTTTTCCTCTCTTTATAATTTAAACCATTGATCATCAATTTTATTTAATCTTGTGCGTAATAGAAACCTCTCAATTACAATAGAATGAAATTAATGCTAGTAGTATATTATTTATGAACAACATATGCACTTTCTACTTTGTGAGACCTTTAGTAACACTTTTATACTAAAAATTATAAATGTTCTTATATAAGTACTGACTACCGATCAAGCATTAGTATATTTTTCATGTTAAGACTAGCTACCTCTCAATACGACTGACATTATATACCCATTTACTTTGTAGGAGCATTATATATTTATATTGTGTACGTAAGTTGATATCACATTTTTATTAATATTTAATTTGAAAATTATTATTATATATATATATATATAATATGATCGATATTTTTTCTTTTAAAAGTATTTTTTAAAATTCACGCCGCGCTAGTCAAGATAAGATATACATATTCGGATGAAAGGAGTGTGAGAAATAAATATGAAGATGGAAAAGGACTAATGCCCTAAATTCTGTGTCTCCTAGCCAAGCTGAGTGAGATCATTTTAAATAACTTTTCGTCAGTAGTATTTTGTACTTTATGTTTACACCTTCATTGCTATTGCTGCTGTTCTGTAATCTCCGATAACAAGACAAAATTCAGTCCACATTCAATATTCCCAATTCAATTCCACTTATATCAACCACAAATTATAGATACATATACCGAGAGAGATATAGACTATAATGTTTTGATTAGACATAAGCATGCTATATTTCTTGGTCTTTTCAGTCAAAAAGCAATATATATTGATCTTTCCTCCCACTTGATCGCAGCTTTCAGTTCTACTAATTTTTTCGGATGATAACTTAATTATTTTGTAAATTAGGTTATTATTTCATTCACTCTTTTCCTTAAAGAAAATTCTAATTTGTCATATTTAAAAAAAATATTTTTCATATATTTATAGCTAGCTTGATTTCATATTATATATTACTGTAATACTTCTAATTACTTGTTTGTAATAGTAGTACTCCCTCCGTCCCACTTTAGCAGTCCCGATTACTTTTGTAAACTCGATCATTTTATGAAAATGATACGGAGTAATAGATAGTTAAGGTGGAGAAATGGTAAGGTAATAGAGAGAATAATTAGGGAAGATTATATTTAAGATTTGAAAATATAGTCCTGACCAACCATGCATGCACTATTTTTAATTCAAGTATATTTTGTCAAATTGATACCAACATTATTTTTTTACATATCAAGATCATAATTTCATACCAACATTACTTTTTTTTATGTATAGAAAATATACAGTCATGCATATGACCAACCATCTATAATGCAAGACATGCATGCACCCATAAAGCGATAATTATTTTATGGTATGGAATTGAATTTTTTGGAATTTCGTAACTTTATATTTTGTACTTGTCATATGATTTATATCTTTAATTTGTACTACATGTTAAGAGTTATAAATATAAAATCCATTAAAATAAATTAATGTACTCAACTTAGTTCTCATCGTTAATGTCCAATTAGCTCTTTGGTTAACTTAAAATCCAAATGTTGAGGCACAGTTAACTGAAATTTTTTGATCAATAAAATTTTAGCCTGATTACGTGTAATTCGAATAGAACTGACCCAAAATCCGATGAACTTTCTCAATTGACATCCCTACATTATAGTGATACTCTTAGATATTTACTCTATATATTTTGCCTTTTTAATGTTGCAAGATCCCAAATATGAACTTTTTCTAGCAATAATGCTACTATTATCAAAGGGGAATGGGGGCAAGTTTCTATTCTTTAGAGCAAAATATGTTCTCAACAAAACACGAGGGAAGAAAACAAAAAATCTTTAACAACAGTAAAAACATGTTTTTATCTTTCTTAAAAGTAGTATGCAAAACAAGACAGTTCATTAGGTTAGACATGAACAGTAGTGAGCTAAAGTTTGAAGCAGCTTTTTACAAACCCCATTTATTAACTTACTAATAACTAGTCAAAATCATAATTATAGTTGTTCCAAGATTTAGAATGCTCACAACCAATTATTCCGTGTTTCAGTTTAATTTTAAAGTTTGTTTATAGATTGAACTTTCAGCGAATTTCAGTTCATAGCTTCAAATTTAATTTATTTTTCTATAACCTAAAAATTTATTTAACTATATAGTAGTATATCGGTAACAACAAATGTCAAATTCACAGATTATTTTATAATAAAATCTATTTAATTGATGCCTAAGATTTTGTTGATCATGTAAAACCAATATACTCACTCTTTCTCGAGCTATAAACTATAATTAATCTAATTAGGATTATAGTTATTCTCTTGCATCAATATAATATACAGTTTTAATTATTAATGTCAAAATTTTAGTAATACTAAATCTTATTGAACAAATGAAATTAACAGCGCAGCACAATGAATAACACAAATATGGGTCGTAACTTGTTTGAAATTTCCCAAATTATTTATTTATTACGTATATATAAAATATTAAAAGAAATAATAAAAAAAAAAGATGAGTCCTCCAACATCCTTTATCTGCATGCCGGAAGTTGTTCGTTTTTGTTAGTTATATTACTATTTCATCTTTTTGTTAGTTATGTTACTATTTCAAAATAATTCACATAACATAATACACAAGCCTTGAAACTCGAAAACAAACACACATACACACAACATTTTGGGCCCCTCATATTTGTGTGTGTGTGTGTGTGTTCTGTTTTGCATAGTTTATTTGTCTCGAAATCTTTGCGATTTTTCATTCTTTGCACTTTTGAAGTACTCCACCAAACATGTCAACTTCCTCTTCATCGTCCTCCACCCAAGGAGGAGAGCTCGAAGCTGGCCCTTCATCCTCTCGCAGTAGAATGAGGTCAAGCAATGGCGTTTGGCCCGAGCCCTTCCTCGAAGCCCTCGCTGTCCATGTCGCCGTTGATGCCTCTCGCACCATCGGCCGCCTCGCCGCTGCTCAAGCTCTCTTCAACATTTTTCAGGTGCCCTTCAATTTATATAGTTGAATTTTCTTAATTATGAATGAATTAATTATTAAATCCCATTGTGAAGCTTGAGGGAGAGTGAGAGAGAGTCATGAGATAGAATGTTGAAAAGTAGTATAAGTATGTTTGGGTGCAAATTTATTAGACAAGAACATGGTAACATGCCCTATATATGTTGTTATCTCTAGACGTGTAAGAAAAAAATGCAGACAATTTTCCCATTTTAGTAGTCTCTTATATTAAAAGATGCTTTTGTTGGTATGGAGCTTACTTTGCAGAAGCAGCCCCCCCACCTCTCCTTTTGAGTTAGTGAGCTAAAAACCCCCCTACTTTTTTGACCAAATCCCACAACACACATAAAGATTTGAAGCTTTGAATTTGTAGTTGGATGAAAAAACAAGGGTTTCGTTAAAAGTAACAAAAAATGCATGGTGTGTCAGATCTCAGGTAAGCTCCACTTTTTTTGATGCTGTCTGTATCTATACATCTATGTACTTGCGTAGCTTATCTTCTTCACCTGAATGATCACATTTAAGACAATGGAAGCTGTCGGATTTCTTTCTCTTAAATGTCTATAGCTACTAGTATATGGGACAGCTCGAATAATACAAGACATACATTTCCCTAGTACCCTACTTTATTTAGCCTGCTCCCATGACAACTCTTCTTCTCTCTCTTCCTCTTACTACATGTATGTTTAGGCTTGCTTTACACTGTCGAGTGTGTCTTCAGCCACTTCCGAATTGCATCCATTTATATTCTCAAATATTTCTTTGAAGAATGCTTGAATATATATGGTTCTGTTTCACTATGCAGTTAGATTCGCATAATCTATGTCGAGAGAATGGTTTGTTTGTTTGTTTGTTTTTAATTTCTCTTTCTCGCAGTAGAAGTCGTCTAGGTTGTCTGGTTATAATAGTTATTGATAAAGTGGTTCTTGTATTTGTATCCCACTGCAGTTTCCATGCACAGTTTCATTTAATATATAAATTCAGCTTTTTCAATGCAGAGAGAGGGCATGCCTGCATATAAATTCTTGGATTAATGCCCAAACTGTCTTCTTCTGCTCCCTTTTTATTACTACTATTAATATTAATATTTTTCTCTTTTCATTTTACTTATTAATCGACACAAGCATGGGCTAAGAGGGGTTTCCTTTCCAATGCCGGCATCCATTTGCAGGGCATGTGCTTTGAAAAATGCACTTCCTTTTAGTTTTTCTAAGTCATAGGAATTATTGAAGACGAGTATATATGTGCAAACAATATTTTAATGTCAATTAGTTCAAATATTTATGTAATGTGATTATTTTTCCAATATAATGATATTTGTAATCATAAACACATCAGAACATGAAGTGCATAGTAGTACTCCTAATTAATGTCCCTAAAATTAAAAAATAAAAAATAAAAAAAAGAAGCTCAATTATTATACAAAAAATCTTCAAATTTCCTCAATCTTTGCATTCGTGTTAAGTTCAGTTGAATTTGTTATAACACGTTACGAATCTCTTAGAAAATGAATTAATGCTACTTAACAATGAGACGATAATGATAAGGACAGGTGTGTTCGACGTGGCGAGCCATATCACGGTCCGATCTTCTGTGGCAAAACCTGGCGCGAAGCATCTGGAACGTTGGCGAGCTCGTCCTCCGCGCGTCGTGGCGGGAGGAGTACGTCTACCGCCACCGCACAGCCGCCGCTTTCCGGTCGCGCAGGTACGAGCACGCAACCCTCCAGTTCGTCAACGACGACGGCCTCATCTGCCGCCGCCTCGCTCTCTCCGACCATCACCTCGCGGCGGGTTTCTCCGACGGCGCCGTCCGCCTCTTCCACATCCCCAGCCGCCTCCACCTGTCCACCTTCTACCCGCAGTACCGCGACCGCCTCGGCCGCTCCAGCGCCGTCTCCGGGATCATCCTCTTCCACTCCCGCCTCGTCTTCGCCACCCTCGACGGCGACATCCACATGGCCGCCTTCAACGCCGTCTCTCCCCTCCGTAGGGCCCACCTCGGCGATGTCGTCAAGGACGGCGTTCTAGTCGACTTCGCCGGCTGCCATCGCTGGTGGGTCGGTCTCTACGCAGGTAGGTCTTTTCTGAATCAAACCACAATATTTCAATAAAATAAGAAAATAAATTAATAGAAAAAAATACTCCCACTTGTTTTAATAAAATATACTACTATCTTTTAACATTATTAAAAATTTGTACTACCTCCGTCCCATAATAAGTGTCACATTTTGTCACTCGGTCTGTACCATAATAAGAGTCACATTTTACTTTTACAATAAAGGGTAAGTAGATTCTACAACCAATTATACTCATATTTTATTATAAAACTAATATATATATATATATATATATATATATATATAGGGATGTACTAAGATGACAACCCTCTTTATTGTAACACCATACCACCATTTTAGGCCATTGGATCTGAAAATCGTGTGCTTGTCATGCTGCCACGTGTAAAAACACGGAGGGGTAAAATAGGAAATTTCTAATTTTACGTTACCAGATTGCAGTGTTGTTCATTGAATATTGCAGTCTTACCACAACAATATTGCAGTTTACCACGACTGCAATATCTAATACAGTAGACTGCAAACCCGTGTTTTTTCACGAAACTTAATCCTAGGCGTCCATAGATGAGATCTAACGGACTATATTGGTGGTATGATGTTATTTTAACTATGGTGGCACCCTAGTGCACCCCTATATATATATATATATATATATATATATATATAAAGTGAGATTCATAATCCATTAACTCGTCCATCCCGCTTTTCTTTACATTTCTAAAAATTTATGTATTCCAATTTCAAAAATAATGAAACTAAGATCAAATTTTGTGATTTTAATGACACTATTATCCCTTTACTTTTGTAATCATATGAAATTGATTTAAGTGCCTTTAATTACAAAAGGTGTTCCGGGGCGGGCATTCCGCATATGGAACGGAGAAACGGAAGAGCTGGTTTCTTTCGGTGGCAGGCTGACCGATCCGGAGGCAGTGATGGGGTGGCGTATGCTGACGGAGCTGACCGGAATCATTGGCCGGATCAGGGTGGTAAGCGGCGACATGGCGGTGGCATGCACCAGGGATAGGGTTGTGGTGCTCCACTTGCTAAACCAAGGGGTATTGGAGGAGAGGGAAGAGGAGTTTCAGAGAGGAATCGTTGTAGGCGCCTTTGACGCCTACAACGATTTGGCCCTGGTGCCCGACGCACAGGGAGAAGCGACTGTGCGTCGGGTGGGTGGCATGGAGGAGGTGTGTAGGTTCACAATGAGAGAGGGGGTTTCATTTGGGTGCATGAATGGTGGGTATGGAGTGACATGGGGTGGTGGGGTGATTAGGGTTTGGGATATTGAGCGTGGTCAATATTTGTATAGTTTTAGAGAGAGAATTGGAGAGTGCAATGCCCTAATTGCAGATGGGAGGTTTGTGGCTGCATGCTGTGATGATGCTACCATTCATTTGTGGGATTTTGGGGCTCAATAATAATCATATAAAAAAGTGTAGGGTTTTCAAAATGTGTTAGGGTTTTAGCTTGATTGGTGTGGTTGAAATTAAATCTTGGGAAATTAGGGTTTTTGACATTAGTCATTTTCATGGTTTAGGGTTTTAGGGAGATAGAAGTATTTGTCTGTTATTAGTAAGGTCGGGGGAATATACCATTGACCATTTGACCGGGAAAAAAAGATGCATGTACTTTTTTTCCTTCTCATTATTTAATGTAGAGACATATCAGCTTTAATTTTGTTGTAAAATTCTTCTCTACAAATGTGATGAAAATTTTCTACTTGCTTTGTACTCCTTCGTACTAAGAATACACTGTACTATATACTACGGGAAGATCTTAATTAATTCCATGGGACATGCTAACTAGTAAGAATCTAATTATTTTTTGTATTATGGTGTAATAAATAACAAAGGTTGTTATTCCTATTTTTAAGTACATTCGATTATATGGAGTAGTCTGATTGGTTACCGAGTTTATGCTTATGATTAATTAGAGATAGTGCTAATTTTCGTTTGTTGTTGAAAAATGTAGTAGTAACTATTTTTAAATTTTAGTTAAAATAGTTGGGTTGGATTATTAATCTTTCCTTTACCAGTTGGAACTTATAATTGAATTTCAGCTTTTCTTAGTTAAAATGCTTTTTCAATTAGGATAAAGTTAATTAATTACTACTCTTAATACGAATCAATGTCGTATTGAACAATTCAAAAGTAATACTACTAAAAAGTTAAACGTAATTATGAACGATTCAAAAATAATACTATAAACTTAAACGTAAATAAGGAAGTTTAATTTTAAAAAAAAATAATAATATAAACTTAAACGTAATTGAACAATTCAAAAATAACGTCTGAAATATTGAAGTTCATTTCATTTTAATGATATGATACTGATACCGCATAAAATTTCCAATGTTTGGAAAACTGTAATTAATTTAAGAAATAGTTTAACATTTAATGTTATTTAAAAGTCCAATATGAATTTGTGAATATATTTCATATTATACACATCCCCACCCTAAATTTTCTTTTTAAGTTTTCGGTAATCGTTATGTAGTCGTTGGCTAGTGGCATATGTAGTCGATGCTTATACGTATAAATGGCTTTGTCGTAAGTCAACTAAAAATATTAGAGAAATTAGGTTCTCAGACAAAACCTGAAAGTAGAACATTTCATCATTTATTCATTATTCCTCGATCTCTTTAAACTGGAAAAAGTATTCGTAAATAAAAACAAATTAGAAGAATATTTTGACTACCTTCACTGGTTTCTAATTGATACTAAGAGCAACTCCAAAGGGAGAAGGTAAATGAAAATGGTATATCATGTTTATACCTTCTCAAAAAATACAATATACCTTTCCGAAAAACAATCAACTTCAAGGATAAAAGGTATATTAAAAATATAAATAATTATTTTTTAAAATGTTAGTTGCTAGACTACAAATTAAAAGAGATATATTAAACCATAATCTAGGTATAAAATATTAAATATTAAACAATATATCTACCAAATGATATAAAGTATTAAACAAATATTTACATAAAAAATCCCTAAACTATTAAAAGCGGGCTGAATATTTAACATAAAAAATCACTAAACTAAATATTTCCCTAAACTATTAAAGGCAGGCCGAATATTTAACATAAAAAAATCACTAAACCAAATATTTAAAACATGAAAAATCCATGAACTAAATACTCCTACTTATTAACCAAAAATGCCGCTGTTTCTACAGAACTACGGCGCATATCTGTTTCTACAAAGCGCAGTCTTCAAACTCTCAGACACAGATCTCTTTCTTTTATCTTCTTCTACATTCATACCTTTGATTTTCGTTTGCCTAATATTGAAATGGAATTGCTTGACTTTGGGAGTAGCACCTTAGGTGAAAGTTTATTCTTGGTATCTTTTTATTTCGAAAATTAGGGTTAAGAATCTAATGGTATTCTGTTTCTTGTTGTTGGGATTATTTCATAAAACTAACAACCAATTTCAGAGAATTTTATATATGCTCAGTTTTATTGTAGAGATTTTGCTTCTTCTTTCTCCCGCCGGACTCAAAAAACAGTTTTTTCTATTTTACCTTCTCTTTGATGGAGAGGTAAAGATACCTCCTCAAAATGGGAAAATGTATAATACCTCTATTTACCTCTCCCCTTGGAGAATGTTTTTCTCTCAAAAAGAGATAAATTTGGCAATTAACATAATTTACCTTCCCATTTACCTCTCTCTTGGAGTTGCTCTAACAAATAACAACCATTTTCACATATAATATTCAGACACAATTAATGGAAAACAAGAACATCGGAAGAACTCCACACCATTTAATTCCAATTAATCTTCTGCACAAAAAAAAAATAATTCACAAAAATAAAGATGTAAATGATTGAGTTTAACTTTGATGATTTTGAGTTGGGGTTTCGGTCAATATCACTGTGCGCGGAAGCATGAACTCAGCAAAAATAGGATAGTGGGACGAAGGGTAATAGCCATCAACGTTGTCACTCACCACCTCACACGAGACGGGGATCAAAGACCTGCCTCTGAAGAGAATCCAGTCGACGTGCAGGTCCTGAGTTTGGCGATCCCAGCAGAGACACAGAGCTCGAAATATCAGCTTCAAGAATTCGAGAGCTCCCTGTTTATCACCTAACAGCGATAATGGATTTTATATAAGCTTATTGTAATCAGATTTTAGTAAATGACACTCCCTCAATCCGCATAAAGTATTATCAAAATTGGCTTATTTGCCATATCTACCAACTATTTTCTTGTCAAGTGCGGTATACTTTTTGTGAACGGAGGGAGGTAGTATTAGATTGTGATAATAATATGTACCTTTGAATCCATGATAAGTGCGGATTAGGGAGACATTTTTCCTCACGCGAGCATTTGGCCAAGCGTCCCTCATATCACCAACAACTCCGTGTTCCCTGAAACACAAGTAGTTTACATATTGAAAATGTGAGAGGTGACAACAATAGCCGTGGAAGTGCAACCCATACTATTAAAACTCGACTCAAACTACAAGGTGCAGACGATTAAGATGTGCGATGTCCGTTCACAATTAAGACAATGCATCATTGAAGAATAAAGAAGCAACGAGCAAGAGTTGGTTTGGTTGAGCGCAATTATCTATTTAAGTCCTCAATTAGCGGTTTCACAAATATGTCCTGAACTTAAACTATCAATAATATCAATCAAATTGTCGACAAGGCAAGAAAAGTAACAAGATACTCATATTGTCAAAATAGACTCCTAACTCTAAATTACATAGAATTAATTGCACAAATAACATGACAAATTAGACAGAGTTATTGAGAGAGTGAAAGTTTTGTTTAACTATATACGCTTGTTTGAGAGATAAATGTGTCGCTATATTATTTTAATCGATAGGATTGTTTGTGGAAGAAGTCATACTTCGTCCCAAAAAGAAATGGAAGAGAAAAGTAATACCTAGATCTTCCGAGAAGAAAACGGCCAGTAGTTGATTCCTTTTGTGTGTTAAACCCTCCACAATACAAAACGGGCAAATTAGGAGGCAACGAAGCAATGTGCTGCAAGGTAAGTAAAGCACCACGCCTGCGAGCACGAGGACTTAATTCATCCATGTTCGTATTCACAATCTGAAACGAAAAGCCCGGTGGCTCAACACCTTTAAGCTGGAATGTGTACACAATTAGTCAAGGTAAACAATGCATCAATAGTTAGTCAGACATTTCTAAGATCTAAGATGCCTATACGAAAGAGCTGAAGGATATAGCCCATGTTGATATACACGGCTCTGTAGAACCCCACGACATGCTTCCGGGGACTGAAGGTGACTCTGACAACCAAAAGGTTCCGCCTTCTATAAGCTCTATCTGCATCAATCATTTGGTAGCTAAGTAGACAAATAGGACAGCACTCGAATGATGATTCAAATAAGAATTTTGTGTTTCACCTTTTCCTTTTCATAAAAGATTGTGCAATGGTGATCAGATGTATCTTCAGGTCCTTTTCTTGAAATTCCAAATTGTTCATAACCTTTTCAGCATTGGTAAAGAACTTGTGTTAAATAGTACTACTATTTGACAAAACAAGAATGTGGAACTGCTGAAAATCAACTTTTGTTTGTAGCAAAATAAAAATACAGAGCAATACAAAAGAACAAATTAAATAGTACTACTATTTGACAAAGTCTCAACTTAACTACTTAAAACAGATTCAGCCAAATTTGGCAATCACAATGAAGCGCATTATATAGGAGAAAATCATCAAGAAAGTTACCTGGCAAGCATTGCTGTAGGTAGTCCAACTGTGATTTCACCCCTAAAAACAAGAAACAATAAAAAAAAGATCACACCTTTTTTTCAAAGCAAACAAAGCCCTAATGAAATCTAGATCAGCATTTCAACAAACACACAATCGACAACTGCAAAGAGTCTAAACAATAATCACACACACATAGTGAGAGACCTTGCTGTGTGCAGAGAATCATGGGGGAATAGCTTGTGATGACTGTAACACACAAATCCTTCCTCTTATCCCATGAATTGGGGGAGTCCTCTGCCTGATCTTCTAGGAGATTAAAGGTCATTACAGTCAATGAAACGCTCATCTTTCTTGCTTGCTGCACCTTTTACTTCATTCTTGACTCAATCAATCACATACTCCACACACAGTGAGATGAAGAAAAGTTGCAGAGATTGCTGCTTGCTTCTCGGGAATTGGAAATTGAAGTCAACTTTGAAATCAGTTGGATTCAGAAATGCAACACTGTAAAACATGACATCATGCGGGCTTGTGTCGAAATGGCACGTGAGTCTTGACGATGGGCACGTGAGGCAGTAATTCACCATATTTATTTTGCTATTTTTTCTGATTTTAATTTTTACAATAATCTTATGGAGTAATACGTTATACGTTTATGTATTTTTTCATTTCAATTTATTTTGATGATCATAAAAAACGGGGATTTCTTATGTACATTTCCTTTCAAATTTTATTTTTATTTTTATGTCTTACAAAAAATGTGGGGATTTTGGTCTGATGTTGTTTAATTTTCTAGAGTTATTTGTTCTCCAATGTCATTATAAATTAATGATTGTAATTCATTTTTAAGGTAAAGAGCAAAACTGTAACAAATATTTTGTTGAAGCCAAATTTATATTCAGCAAAAAATCTGTAATATGTATTGAAACTTGATTGAGTTTCAATTCAATAATAAAAAGTTCTTGATTATATAATAAAGACCAATTAAGTTTTCAGATTAAAAGCCACAGTTTTATTACTGAATCAGATCCTTTCTCATATCTACATTCCATGTACACAATATCACACACATGAGTTCAGTTTTATTACCCGACCCAACCTGACCCGACCCGACCAAACCTATGGAGCATCAATAAGGAGTACAGTCCATGAAAAAGACAAATCTAACCACATTTCCCACACAATCTAACCATCCATCTCACCCACCTTGTAGCGCCTAGACTAATTCGTCTCCTAAGAAGAGTTCTTCAGCACCCACTCGACCAATGTGGAGATGCCAAACCCTGTCGCCCCCTTCTTTTTGTCGCTATAGACAGGGCCGGCCATGTCTATATGCATCCACTGCACCTTATCGTCGACAAACTGCAAACATATCATTGCTCATCACATTTCATAGCTACAATGGGGCCCAAGAATTCATCATTGATCAAGTATGGTCTGCTTTACTTAGTATATAGTATGTATCATAATATTCACTAGAAAATATGTTGGCCTAGTTCAAGTGAATTTGGTTAAAAATGGTCAAAGTGTTGAAGCTTTTACCTGCTTCAAGAAGAGAGCAGCTGTAATGGAGCCACCTTGGCGGCCACCGGTATTTAGCATATCAGCCACGCCTGATTTCATAGACTCCCAATAGCTTTCTTCCAATGGCATTCTCCAAAGCTTTTCCCCACCGGCCTCTGAGGCACCTACGACCTCTTTTGCCAAGTCATCACTAGGAGTGAAAACACCTGTTTTCCATGTGTAGAAGATTGGAGATCATTGTGAAATTAAGTTCATCATATTGAGCTTGTGTATAAAATGATATTGAAAATGTCACTGGCGTAAATTTGCTTGCTTTCCGGATCTCAAATGGGATTTTGCCCCCATTTTTAGCAACTGCACTTACCAGCAATAGAAGGTCCAAGAGCAACGATACAGGCTCCGGTCAGTGTAGCAAGATCAACTATCTGCACATTAAAATACAAGCCTTATTAAAAGAGCATTAAACCTGAAAGAATGTAGTAATATTCGTACATGAAGGCACCTAAGCCTACCTTCTCAACGCCTTGGTTACAAGCATATACCAAAGCATCCGCAAGCGTAAGTCTGCCTTCTGCATCAGTATTGTTTACCTCAATTGTCTTTCCATTTGAAGCTGTGATGATGTCTCCCGGTCGCATACCTGTTCCACTTATCATATTCTCACAAGCAGCAACTATGAAGTGAACCTGCATACACATCCATGTCAAAATCATGTGTAAGAATGACTTAAGATTGTATGAAACATTTGTTCACCAACTAAGCAAAAGTACTGCACACTCTGGAACAAGACGAGGCAAACGCATCTGCACACAAAGAAAACTATCTACCTCTACTCCAGCAGGCTTGATTTGTCCAAGAGCTTTTGCTGCACCGAGTACTGCTGCTGCACCTCCCATGTCAACTTTCATGATTTCAATGGAACACCCGGGTCCCGTCTTGATATTGTAGCCCCCACTGAAATGTAGCAAGCAATCCAAGAGTGTGAAAAAGAAAATCTTCACTGAAATTATTGAGTAAATGGAACATCCAAAAGGTTCTCTTATCACCTGTCAAAAGTCAAGCCTTTTCCAACTAAGGCCAGCTTGTTTTTCACTTCTCCACTTGGTGGCTTGTAGCACAAATGGATGAAGTGAGGGGGATTAGTCGATGCTGCGGCCACACCTAAGTAGGAACCCATTTTCAACTCTATGCATTGCTCCACATCCAGTATCTTTGCAGATAACACATCACTGTAATCGGAAGCAATCTTCTCAGCTTCCCCAGCGAGCACCCCTGCAATGTTATAAAATTGAGAAATCATAAGATGAAAAGCTACTATAGACGCACAACTCAAACCTTAATAAGCAACATAAATCTATTGGACAGTCGGATACTACAAACCAACCTGGAGTAAGAACATTAGCAGGAGCATTTACAAGTTGCTTCCCTAAGATGATCCCGGAACAAACATCTCCAGCATATTTGAGTTTCTTTTCGATCTCAGGCCCGGTACCAAGACCAATGATATCCACAGACTTGAGAGCCGGTTGCTTCGACTCTGACTTGAACCTAATATCATCAAAAGTGCCCAACACAGTTCCTGCATTATTCAAAAATCAAAATCAAACAAAATCACTTCCCTGTCAGCAAAAAGGAAAATGTTGCAAGTTTGCAATTCTAATCCTATTCCAATATTTTACTGAAAATTCAAAAATCAAACCAAAATCACATTCCTGCAACCAAAACAAGATAAATGCTAATAATATACTAGCAGCCAACAAGTGGAAGTTTACCTGATGCAATAGCTGAAACAATGGTGAGCTTCAATTCTGCAGGGATCCCTTCAGAGGAAGCAAGAGTTATGGCAACATTGCTCGCGCGAGCAAGCTTGGCGGCTGCAGCAACGGCCTCGCCAAGACTGCGATACGTTGATGTTACTGATGCACCTGAGCCGAGTCCAATCAAACCAACTCTTTTGGCACCTAGACCGGGAAGTCGAAGAACAGTCGACTGTCCAGATTTTCCAGTGAACTCTTCCTCGGCTGAAGCTTCAGACAACAACCCTTGTAATTTGGAATCTAGTGTTTTAAGAAGTGAGTTCTTGAACTTGGAGTTGTCATCTCGAACCAAGTCCTTTTCTGTGACACCTACAGCTAATATATCTCCTTTCCATTCTACCAAATCAACATCTTTTGCAGCAAATGAGATCTAACATAATTGCATAAACAAATTAGTCTACTTATAAACCCAACAATCAATCAATCGATGAATCAAACTCTTACACATACACAAACAAATCTAGTAAGAAAACAAGCAGAAAAAATACATACTTTGCACAATCATCACTTTGCAAATAATTTAACAATCGACTACCAAGAAATCATGTGATCCAAATGAAAAATTCAATCTTTTTCACAGACACTTCACCAAGCAAAAAAATCAAAACTTTTCTCATGAAAAAGCAGTGAAGTTGTAGGAATGGAGAGAGAAAGAGACCTTTGGTGGGTCGATGTTGGTAGGCTGGGTGAGGCCAAGAGTGGCGCGAGCAATTGGGTGAGCCATGCGCTTTGCGGTCAATTTGGCGAAATGAAGAGTGAAGGAAGCAAATGTGTTAGTCTGATAGTGGCGATATATATAGATACATATTTGAATACGTATAGCGGTATAGAGATAGATTCGGATTCGGATACATATAATAATGTCACACGTCTTCTTGAGGAGATGACAACAAGAACCGTCTTTTGCTTCTTTCACGCACAGCTATAGGGATGATGCTCGTGTTATACAACAATCGTTTGTTCCTATTTACAATCCACAGTTTCGATTTCGGTCTAGATTTTAGTGATTACGAAGGTTTCAAATTTTAAGCAGAATTATTTGTAACTTCCTTTTTTGGTTCAAAGTCATCGGTATTTTTGTGGATTTTCCATCGATTTTCTCGAATTTTCAAATTTTCCATTGTTTTTGTCATACATAGTTGGTGATTAACCATTAGTTATGATACAAAAATTCTAGAGTGAAATCGAGCCGACAGAACCAATATATTGTTCAGGTTCAACCCATGAGAGGCGATTCCAATTTCTAAAATTTGAAATGCTGATCTAGTTCGATTTTAATCCGCGGTTATGCATCGCTAATTGAGGCAATCTATCTTCATTTATACTCTCTCTCTCTCTCAATAAAAGTGCATTGTTTCTTTTCAGCACGACTAATGAATGTCTTTCTTGGGCGCCATTCTCACAATCCTATGCATTATACCACTAAAATACAAATATAGACTACACTATTATATGAACATGCATTACATAATGTTTTTATTGAGCACCATTTTCACCATTCTAAATAAGATGTCATATCTTCCTCGTATCTGTCAAAAAAAAATACTCATATACTACTAACAATTTTTTCTAAATACTCATATAACAATTTTTTCTAAAAAAAATAAATCATCATTAATATATCTAATTATCATTTTGCTCTCACTATTACTCCAATTACCGTTTTTCTCTACATTAATATTCAATTACTTTTGTTTTCCTCACGAAAAGTTGTCGCATATTCATTTCTGAAAAAAAAATCATCATCAATTATCTACTTTGTTTCTTCATTAACTTTAATCACCATTTTCTCTCTATATCAATGTACAATTACTTTTTTTTCCGACTGAATACCCTAAATTATGTATTTACTCCATCTACCAAGTATATGTCATTTTCTTCAAGATGGAGGGCATTTTCTAAGAACCACCAATAGCAACACGCATTATTTAGTTTTTGTTGCACTTTGTTCCTTCATATGGAAGATATAAATGGCAAGAAACTTGGAGTACCATAGAGACTATTCGTATTTAAATGAAAGGCATTTTTACGTTTTGTGGACAATACCATAAAGTTCAGGCCACTATACAATAAAATTAGGTGATGCTTATCATTTTTTAGGTAGTGCAAGTATTGAAGTGCACTTTTAGCTTAAATTATGCTCTCTCTGTCCCAATAAATATGCAATATTTGATTTCCGGCACGAGATTTTATGCAGTGTTGTTTTGTGAATTAATGAAGAGAGAGTAAAGTAAGAGCGAAGAAAAAGTAGAGAAATTGTTGTTTCTATTTTAGGAAATGTTTCATTTTTATTGAGACAACCCAACGTTTCATTTCTAATGGGACAGAGGGAATATACTCCTGCCAAAAATCATTTTAGTTTATGAAACTTGCCTTCACTTCGGCATATTTATAATACTATATCCTCAAATATTTTGATTAATAATGGGAAAATGGAAATGTAATGGCGTACTGTCATTCACGTAAGGTTAAAAAAATGTAATAGGTGTGACATGAATGTTCTCTATTCTTTAAAAAGAAATATGCATGTTCTAGTTTTAAGTGAATTCACAAATAACAATGAATACGCTCAAATTATTAAAACCACAGTTAAAGAGTGTTAGAGCACTCCCAATGGCGTCGGCGAAAACTCGGCGACTTTTCGCCGAAAATCGCCGAGTTTTCGCCGACCAATGAAAGGAATTCGGCGAAAAATCGGCGATTTTTCTCCCGATTTAACGCCATCCGGCGATTCATCGCCGAAAAATCGCCGAATCATCGCCGCCCACTGTGGGCGCGATTCGGCGATAATTCGACGTTTTTTTATTTTTAACGGCTAAATTTGTAAAAATGAAATGTTGAGTTAGGGAGAAATAAGGGAGAAATAAGGGAGAAACCATTGGAGCAGTTGGCTAAAAGTTGGCTAAAAACTGGGGATAAATTATGGTGCTGATGTGGCGCTGATGTGGCAGAAATAAGGGAGAAATAAGGGAGTTTTAAGGGAACCCATTGGGAATGCTCTTACATGCCAAAGTAGTACTACTATAAACTAACAGACTGCTCAAACTAACTGCAGGATTTGATTCATTAAGATCTCAATAATATTACATAAGTTACCCCATTAATATAATAATGTTACAGGCTACAACTACAATCAACCTATTATTATTACTCAGTTCCGCTTATAGAAATTACCACACTAGCTGAAACTATCACAACACCACAACAAATATAACATACAAAGATAGAAAACGAGGAAAAGTAAAAAAAAAAAAAAAAAAAAGAAATCAGCCGTGTTATTAGAAAATAAAATTGATCAGGAAACACGCACCACTATTTGGTTTGAGTGGCAGTGTTGGTCTCAACAAGGCTTTATTTCAAAGCCAACGCTCAAAAGTGTTCTTGCTGATTCTGATGCTTTATCCCCGCCAACGAGAGCCTCACCTGTCAATTCGCCTTCTTTGCCCACTGACCATTGGGTTTGTTCAGTCTTGTGCGGTTTGCTTTTACTTTGCATATCGTTTAACGAGATGGGAGAAGTAGCGACAGCAGTACCACCTTTTGGCCCGTGATGCTTCCGTGGTACTGGTGTATCATGATCATGAATTCCCTTGTATGTTATCACTACAGCACTGGAGTTATCAACGGCCCTTTCAATGTGCTTTCGAACAGGACATCCAGCTGAAGTGCATCTATAGTAGTTCCTGAAAATTCATACACAATGTGTTTAAATCAAATGAATCCAGAAAGTAATAGAATCTTGTTTAACAGTTTGATCTTTCTGTACAGCTTTAATCAAGGATTCCTAAAGCATAAGGTGGGGGCGCAGATGGCCAAAAGACAACATTTTCAGAAGTATTTTGGGCACACTAGCAATGGTTTAATTCTTTCATGTCCAACCTATGTTAGAATTCAGATTATACAAGCATGATGTGCATTAATTTATGGAAGAACAGTGATGGGCGTTATGCTCTTTAACTGAATAGGCGCCGGTCCTATTTGAGCTTATAACGCAGAGATATTGATGCAGACATTTCAGTTCATGACATGGATGTATCAGAGGTGCAAGACCTCACCTATGCAAATAATGCAACTAAGCCTTAAATGGACTTAGAATGTGGCTTTGACAAACATTTTATCTCTAGAATCCAAGACCTATGTATAATGAATCTGGAGTGCTTGTTCAGTTGTTTGCACCAAAGATTTGCTACCTAGTAAAGAGGAGAAATCCCCATCTCAACGGATCCAAATAAATGGAATTTCAACTTTCACAAATGGATAATTACATAAACTTAGTGCCAACTTCATGGAATGTGCTTCTTGGTCAAACATTTTCACTAAGAGCAGAGACAACAGAAACTTATAACATCAGTGAATCATAACACTACTATCATTGGCCATCACATGTACCCTTGGAATCAGAAAATGTTATTGTATGCTAGCATGACAACTGGCACCATATTTCTTCACAGCTTTAAGCTGGAAGTACTAAAATGATACAAGTCATGGTGCAAAATCAATGAGCTATTAGGATTTAACTCTCCAGCACTTAAAACTCTCAGAGATTTCAGAACTCCACACTGATCCATCCTCAATAAAATTTATGATATGATAATCATCCTTAAAATCTTAAGTTTAAAATCCTAAGTTACTTAGGTTATTGCATAAATAAGAAAAAAGAGAAACGTAGGGAAAAGGATATAACATGTGATTCTAGAGATAGAGAGAAGAACCCAACCCCTTCCTTCGGTTTTGTCTGGGCATTGCGATCTTTTCAATCCCACAGTTCAAACACTCACAAGTCTAGGATGTAGCTATCTATACAGTTAAGCAGAAAAGCTTTCTTCAGTTTGGCAAGTATCTTACCACTCAGATTCATTTTCTTCATTCTCTTTTTCAGGGCGATTAGTTTCTGTCTCTGATAGAGTTAAGGCGGCTGAGAAGGATAAATGGCTGGAGAACTAACCCAGGAACAAACAGAGAGCATGACACAATGATATCCAGTAAAAGAATAGGGAATATATGAAGAGGGACCTTCAAAAAGGGGCACATACATCCGAAGAGGACCACAGCAATTGCTGAACTCAAACTATAGTTCTCCACAAATAAAACTGAGAAACATAAACTTATAGTATAAGACTCTACCAAAGACTCTAATTCAAATAAAACTCCTAATTAACCAAAGACTCCTAACTTGACTCTAACATGGATAAACCTATCTCTAACACTCTTGACAGCAATTAACAACTAAAGAGAAGCATTGAAGACAAATGAAACTATCCTCAAGCTAATGGTAAACCGCAACAACACCTCTTTGCCTTCGGTTGAAGATGATCCGCCACTTCCAATATCAATACTCCCACTGTCAATATAGCCTTTCCAGTAATTGCCATTCTAAGAGCCCTCACAAGTAACGCCCTTCGTCTCATAGTAGTATATTGCAAAATTCTTATAATCAATGGTGAATGAAAAGAAGACTATTTATATGGTATATGCAAGGGAAAACATTATCCTTTTTTCTCTTGTTTTGGCAACTTTTTCATGGACATGAGTGCAGTGCACTGATGCATCCAGACGTTTGTTCCCAAATTGGCCACCTTAATTAGGAAATATGTAGAACAATAATATTGTATGAGTCTGGGAATCACATACAAATAGAATGCTGGGAAATGCCAAATACTGAGAAGATAATTTAGCACTATGGACATAACAAGTGGTGAAGTTCAGCTATAAAAATGTGTTACCGCCTCATTTGCAGAAGATAGGTTTCTGGTGGCTTGAAAATAACAAGCCAGGAATGATCATAACTAAGTCAATGCAAGAGTCAGCATAAAGTTAACTAGGAATTGGATGGTACCTCGGATGAGGATTCCCCTTCACCATTTTCTGTCCATATTTGCGCCATCTGTAGCCATCTCCTGATATTCCCACGTCACCAGCTGCATGAACAACATATTTAGGCTTCTTTCCGGGTTTATGAAGGGATTCAACTTCACCTGTGGAATTTCTTTTTTGCCTGGTGATTTATAAAGAACTAGAAAATGTCAAATCATCTGATAATATCTCTTAGAAAGGAAGATCATAACATTAAAAAATGACTGGCCATCAAAGAAACATGCCTTTTCTTTGATTCAGGCCCATCATGCATCTCTTTTGTATCAGGTCCAGTGGTCTCCTCAGAATCACTTGACTCCTGTTTAGTTTCAGGTGTCTCCTCAAGGGTAACTACATGTTCTTTGGATGGAGTAGATGGTACCAAATCATTTACATATCTCACTAGATTACTTGTATTAATACCCTGATTGACTGGTGGAGTTGATAATGTGGGCTTATTTTCTCTAGTGCTATTTAATTTCTGGGGAGGATCGTGATTGTGATGACTTCTATAGACAGTTTCTATGAGACGACTAGAGATATCACAACACTCAATCTTCTTGGCACAGCAGTCTGAGAATGTGCATCTGTAATAGCTACGAGAACCTTCTGGACTCTTCACTTGCTTTTGACCATACTTGCGCCAGTTGTACCCATCAGAAGGAGTTCTTGGCATAGGCACAACAGATAAACGTTTAGTATTCTGCTTATCCGGTTCTGGAACACACACATTGCTCTCACTCTCTACTGGTTGCAATTTTTGTTCCTGTGGGTTTGAACTTGCAATAGAGGAACTTAATTTTGTAGCAGATGCACTGCTTTTACTTTTACCACCTGTATCCTTCGGCACTCCCTTGTTAACTGCTTTTACTTGATCCTGGTAAAAATTAATAAAAGGTTAGACTAAAAGGAATATTATAAGATACTACTAGCTAAAAGCTTAGTGATAGTGTTATTCTGAATCCAATCAACCAAAGTTTCAATATAGTTGGTTGCTGCATCAGGGCAAGTGCCTAAAGAAATACAAGCAGCATAATAAATGACTCATTATATTGTTGCAGTATTAGAGATTTGACTAAATAGAATACAACAGTTGCAGAAGAACGCTATTTAGATAGAACTGACTGCATTCAATTACCTTACATAACTTTTAATGCAATTGGGCGTCCAACTTCCTTTTAAAGTGAAGACATTTAACTTAACTAAGCACTATAACTGCCATGTACAAACTAACCTAAGAAAATATTGTCATGAATATTTTGCAAAGTGAAAGAAACGGAAGAATCTATAGCTAACTACTTCCAGCAAGCATCAACAAGATGTTTGCATACTTAATCACAAAACGAATAACCTTTGCTTCTTGTGAACCTTTCCGGTATTATGCAACTTCAACTCAATGTCGGAACATGCTTTAAATAACAAGCATAAGCAGCAACAGAAGAAATTTAGCTTCGCGCCCAGAGCAACAACCATTAAAAAAATCCTCCTCTCTCTGTCCTACTTATAGACAATGAACGATAAAAGCGAAGTCCAAAAAGTTCACATAGAAACAAAGACATAGTGACACAAATTAAATTCAAACCTTCAGTTTTCCTCCCAGCGGTACCGGTTGCAAGGAGTACTCCACTGGAACCTCTGCAAATTTCAACATTTTCTTCAATATCCATTCACATTTCACTCTCTCTCGCAATTATACATGTGCAATAAACCTTCAGCTATGCCAAACTAAAAGCAGAATGCCGCTTACAAGCAAAACCCAAAAATAATATAACAACGGAAAAACACACTACCTGATAGGTTATCGGATGAATCATCAAATTCGACTCGGGAATCGGCGGCAGGAAGCTCAGCAGAGGCTAGGGTTTGTAATTGAGAAGCTTTCGATTCTCCTCTAGAAGTGTCCCCAAGTGTATAATCAGTGCTGCTATCACTGCTCACTCGCGTCTGTTCATCAATTTTCTCCGCTTTTTCGTCTCGATTCTCCGCTTCTCCCTCCTCCGAATCCTCGCGCACCTTCTCCCGAGAAGCATCAGGGCTCCGATTATTCGCTCCTTCCATGGCGGATTCTCTCACGGAGTCAGTGTGTGAGGTGCGTGCTTTTGCGACTCTCACTGATAATAAAAAAGCTTTTCTTTTTGAAGAACCGTTTGTAGTAGTAATCATACCTTTATTAGTTGGCGATATTCCCGTTTCGGAATATTTTTGCCCAATGACCAAAAGCACCTCCGGTTACAGGTTCATCTCCGGAGAATGCCGTGGCTGTGTGGGGGTAGAATCGGGAATTAAGGTAGTGCGAGGGGAGTGGAGGGAAGGATTTTGGACTGTCAATAGTGAACTTGAAAGTTCAAATGTATCGCATCAGAATTTGTAGTGAACCGGACATTTACTCCGGTTTTGGTTTTTCTGTTGACTTGAGTTGACCCCGGTTCGGTCTGTGGATTTTGGACGGACGCGATAGCTAGAGCCTAGAGTCGTGGTTTGCTCTTTAATTGAACCATAAAATTTAATATGCGAGAATTGAAGAGTACAACCAAAAAAACAATAATGTGTATTCGGTTATTATACACTCAATTGACCATATCAATAATGAATCCGATTAAAGGAAAATAGAATGAGTGGCTGATGGTAGCCTCAAAAGGCACCAATTATTAATCTTTAGATAATTTTCAAATAAAGTACTAGAAAATGAGCATGTATATTTGACTTAGGTGAGTTGATCGCCCTCCCCTCCATTTTAGTTGGGTTGGTGTAACATAGCAGGTGGATTTTGTTCGCCTTACCCATTTCAAGCTCCCATAAACAATTCATATGATTAGGCTAAAAGATTTGATACGAATTTAATTAAGGCATAAGACAACTTGAGCAATTTGCTCTAGTGAACTTCATAATGTAGGTGCCCAATCCATTCTAAAGCAATCCGCGTGTGAGACATGTCATTATGAAATTATAGTTGAATTATGAAATTATGTTCTGATATTTTTCCATCTATCTCAAAGCAAACAAGCCTTAGTGAAAACTGAAAAGGGTATTCAAGATTCCAAAGGTTTTGAGCAATCTACAAATATTTCCCTAAAAACACCTAACAATCAATCACATCACTAAATTGCATCGCAGCAGTGCCAACTTCAGCATATCCAGGCATAGAGAAATACACAAAATAAAACGAAATACCATAGGCATAGCCGCATAGGTATCTATATAAGCTTAAATATGTGCTTCAAGTTCAACATAATCACCGTTTCAGTTTCACCCATCAACAAAGACAAATAAAAGTTTATGAAATACACATTCCACACCCATAATAGGAAATATTGGAGTTTGTCTCAATATATGGCAATAACAAGCAACAGATCTAGTTCTTGGGGCCGATATCTTTCAGGCCGCAGATCTGCTCTTCGCCCATTGCAGACATGACTGACACCACAAGGTCCTTTCCTTCCTCGAACCCACTTTTAATCTGCACGAGGTTGCCGCCAAAATAATTAGAGAAAGAAAGAAAAATGAACCAAAGCTCCATGCTTTAAGGTTTAAGCATTTGCCTAAGGCCATAAGTTGAGATCTAAATGAGTGAATTTGCTAATTAGCAGAGCAAAAGGGTGCTTCCATTGGGACACAATTTTGAGCTTGTTGATTATGCAATGCTTCAAATACTCAATCATTCGTACTGTCAATCTAACCTATCACCCAAAATAAACACCCCATTAAGTAAATACAATTTGCTCACCTGGCCAAGCAGAGTCTCATCAGTTGGAAGCCTAAGATCATCTTTAGTGTTGCCATTTTCAGTCAAAAGAGAAACCTGTGAATCACAAAATCTCAATTACGGACTTGAGCTAGCTGTAGAATGTCTCTGTTTTCTAAACAAATAGTACTATCAAAGATATGATATGTAAGGCAATATGGATAGCATAGGTAGCTTACAAAACCATCTTCAGAGATGTCAATCAGTTGATAATCAGTACGGTTGACATGAGGCACCTGAGAAGAGACAGCAGACCAGTAATCAAGATTAACAAAATTTATTTTGTATGAAACCAAAAGGCGAGGTATGGTCAATGGTAAGAGTAACAGTGACGGATTGAGAAACAATAAAAGAACAAAACCACTTTACATCACAGTTGTGAGATGATGGCACAATATCTTCAAGCTTTTTGCCATTAAATATGTCAATTGCCACAAAGTGACACTTGGCGTGTCCGTGCTTGCCGGTCTTTGAGGTAGAGACTTCAACGACCTATTCAAGTAAAATGACAGTCAGAGTCTCATTTGGAGATTTCCAGAATAACAGATGGTCGTTTAATTAAGAAACTCACACCATACTAAAACACTACTCCGTATAATAATAACTAAGAATAGCAGGCATCAGCTGCAGAAGCATTTGTATATAAGACTAGAAAATGCTCATTTAATATCTGCAGTGTCAAACACAGGTTGCTTGTACTCCTTATTAAAACCCGACAATACATGTAAGTGCTACTAAAAATGATTTCATGTACAAACATTTTAAAATTTGCTTTTTAACGCAATCCATGAACTCATTCGTGACTACACATATGAATATGCTAGATAGCTTTAGCAAAGCATATCGTGTTTTTATAAGAATTTGAGGGCAGGGGCAAGAATTATAGTAGTAGCATACAAAATGTTTGGTTCATATCACTGAAATTGTTTGATCCCCAAAGAACCTAAACAAAATGAAATGCTACAAATTTCTACCTCCCAAAACATACAAACAAGCACCTCACAGCCCTAGAAAATCTATCAAGCAAGTGGAAGTATTCCTTTAAATACTAAATCCATCTGAGGAATTTCGACAATGAAGTTTTTGAAGAAGCAATTACAATAAATCACAAACTTTGAAGAGCAAACTCCAAAAAGATAAGTGAACAGTATTTTCTAGCCCTAAATCAAGAAATTAAGCAAATTCAACAGCATCGATTCCCAAATAACGACAAAAAGACATAGTACTGAATCGGTAAAAAAAACAATTCATGGAAACACAATTGACAGAATATCAGTAGTACTAAATTAAAAAAAAAATCAACGAAAACAGACGTCTAAGGCATCATGCAATAGGCAAAAAACGCAATAGCACACGAGATCTGATCAAATCAGTAAAAACCAGTTCGAATTGAGCAACATAAACATATACAAAAAAAACCTAATCTGTAAATCAAATCTGATACAAAAACAAAACAAAACAAAAATGAAATCCGACCTTGCAAGGCCTCCCTTTGATGACTAGGTGGCCATTTTTGCGGATGGTTCCAGCTTGCTGAGGGTAAGTCTTGGAGGCACCGGCATCTGCCTTGGACTCAAACTGATGCTCCTCGTCCGACATTTTTTTCTCTCTCTCAACCTTGTTTCACTGTTTCCAGAAAAGACTTTTTTGAGATAATATCACACTGATTTTTTATTCGTTTTCTTAAATATGTGATGTGGTAGAATCTTAATTATTCTTTTTTGGCTGGATGTACTCCTCAAGCATAAAATCGGATTGGATTATTTCCATTAAATCAATTCTATTACTAATAATTTATCATGCGATTACTAATTCGCCTTCGTTACATATTTTTATATAATTAATTTGATAATAACAATATCAATTTTTTTCATTTATACATTATTACGTGACGTTCGGTTGTCATGACTAATAATCATGAGATTATCCATCTAAAATTAAGTTGTTGGATTATTTTAGTTGAAGAGGGAGGCTATGACTAATTATCATGAGACTATCCATCTGAGATTAAGTTGAGGTGGTTAATCTTATGAACCAAATATGATACATATTTAATTATGAGATTTAGTCTTGTCAACCGAACACCCCTTAGTAGTTTACAAATTAACTATAAACGTCACTTTTTTTATTATGATTTAAAATAAAAAATTATTTATATAAATGATCATGGATATGGAGTAAAACAAAAATCAATATTTTCCATTGTTTAACCAATCTCCATAAGATCAAAAGCTATAACTTAATTACTTAAACATCAGTAAATTCACTTTTTAATTATAAAGTACAAACTATTACGATATACTAGTAGTATTTTATTCGATTTCTGAAAATATTACTTTATTTAATTCAATCTTTCAGTATAAAGAGATTTAATTCGATATTTTAGTATAAAGAGATTTAATTTGACGTGTAAAAGTATTTAAATTAATAAAGTCAAATTTATTTAAAGTTTTGAGATATTTAAGAAATAGAAATTGACCAAACTTCAATTCAACATATCTAAAATCAAATCGAAACGGCTTACTTCGAATTTTATTGAGTCGAGTATTTTTTTTTAAAAAAAGTAGTACTCCATATTAATTGATCATATTGTTGATTTACAATACGTAGTGTCCAATGGGCTTAGCCACCCGTTTATCGATTGGGTGAAGCCCATATTAGTACTAGTTAATAAGCCCAATAGAAAGCTGTTGGTAGTTAATAAGCCCATACTATAATCTTCTTCTTTTTCCATATGATTGTTGAATATATTCGTAACTTTAATATAAAACTATAAATTTAAGACTCCTTTTTCATAATGATGCATAATTACCTTTGGTAGTGGGGGAAGTTGTAAGATTGTATTTGAAGCTTAAACTTTATCAATCGCCTCAGCCATTTTTGCCACTTTTAAACAACTTTGATACTTTATCAAAGCTGGCCTTAGCAGCAATCATATGTTATTATATTTAGTAATGTCATTTCATCATTACATGGATAGGAACCTAACTCCCCACATTTGATCAATTCACAATCACCATAATTAATTCACATGAGGATATTGCATGGTGGCGCTAGTCTACTAAAATTGTGTGAACACATGAACCTTAGGTTTGGCCCTAAACTCGAATGGTTTTTCTAATATTTTTATCACTTTCATTTTCCTAGGTAAATTTCCAAGAAATTTTGTCACTAATATTTGTTAGTTAGCTAGTTGTCTCACTCACACAAAGATACAAATATCCTTTAGTGGTCCTATCCTATCTCCCTCCATTGTATAGTGTTGTACTCCTACAAATATAACCATTCATTATAATTGTAAAAAAAATATTCATAGTGAAAATCACATTTTGGCAGCACTCCCAAAACAAATAGTAGTTGTATTGTAAGAAATTGAATGAACAAAGCATTTGTATATAAAATGGACATTGTAACCAAGAGAAACATAGACAATTAAGTCACAAACAAAACTAAGTAGATCATTGAAGGAAAATACAAGAACAAGAACAAGGCTAAAGGCTTAAATGTACCGACTATTTTTCTCTTCATTCTTGTGTAACTGGTTCAAGATCCTTGAGCAGTCCCACCACTTGATGCATGCTCGGCCGCTTCGAAGGAGCATCGGCCGTGCATAGGTATCCGATCTTTAAGGCCTCGACTATCTGCTTGTCTGGCCCAGTCCCACGGATGTTTGGATCGATGGCTCGCAACCCCTGGCTCCTCCTCACCAGCCCTCGCACCCAAGTCACTAGGTTTGCTTCCTTCTCGTCCGAATACTCGTCTCCAACTGGCTTTTTCCCGGTGATGAGCTCGAAGAGTATCACTCCGAATCCATACACATCAGATTTTGGGGTGGGGGCTTTCGGAGAGCCACTTTCTGGCTGAAGAAACTCGGGAGGCACGTATCCTGGTGATCCGCGAGCAACCTCGTCGTCAAGGCCATCCCCGAATATCTTAGCTAGTCCGAAGTCGGAGAGCCTTGGCTCCAACTCAAAGTCCAGATAAACACTGCTGGCCTTCACATCTCTGTGGATGATGGGAGGCGAGCAGCCGTGGTGAAGGAATGCAAGCGCACGAGCAGTGCCAAGCGCGATCTTGTGCCTGAATCCCCAACTCGTGAGCAAGCCTCCTGAGCCAGCGTTCCGTATCCCATGATTCTCGTCTTCCCAAGTATCAGTGCTCCAGTCCTCCGTGACCTGCACGCCTAGGGGCAGATCGTATAGCAAGTTATGTAGGTTTCCGTTTTCCATGTAATCGTAGATGGCTATCCTCTGCTCCCCGGCCAAGCAATATCCGGTTAGAGGAACAAGGTTTGGATGCTTGATACGGCCAAGATACTCGAGCTCTCTGGCAGCTTCCTCGTCTGTCATTGTGGATCCATGGACCAAGACCTTGACAGCAACATGAATGCCTCCTAGCAACACGCCACGGTACACAGGGCCGAACCTCCCCTCAGCTAACAATGTATCTCGATCAAAATGAGACGTTGCAGACAGGAGGTCCGCGAATGTGAAGTTGAGCAATGGCTTCTGAAAGATCACCACAGGCACCGTTGTGGCTTGCTTCACATCAGCCACCCAAGTAGTCGAATCCGTGTGGAACGAGAAGGGGCCCGAGATAGTGAGCTCTTCCTTACTTGAACTCTGCTTCGCTGCCCACATTGAGGTCTTGCTTCGACACCCAAATGCCAAAAAGAGCAGCCCCACGAGCACTAAAACCATCGAGAGGGTTAGAGCCACCTCGAGCTTTAGCCCTCTATGCTTTGGAGAGTCCCTCTTGAAGAAGGCTGGATTGGCAGCTATAGGGCAGCTGTCTACTGATCCAATAAACGCACTTTGGAGAATCTCGGAGGAGAACTGTGACCCACAAAAGCTAAGGTTGTTGTAAGAGAGGTTGAACCTCTCCAACTCATGGAGTTCTTGCATGAGCATCAATGGGATCCCTCCTACTAGCTTGTTGTAAGAAAGATCAAGAACACGAAGATTCATTGCAATAGTTCGAGGTATTGGGCTGCTAAGATTGTTCTTGGATAGATCAAGAATCCTCAAACTACTCAAATGAGAGATATCACTAGGAATCTCACCAATCAAATTAGTTGCTGATAAATTCAGATATTCTAAACCAGAAAGCATATCAACTTGCAAGAACTCTTGCTCTCTAAACCTATTGTGTGCAAGATTAAGGTGTCTAAGATTCACAGCACGGCTTAAACCAGTCGAAAACCACCCACTAAACGCGTTCTCAGATACATCCAAATGCAGCAAATTCGACCAATTGAAGGTGGAGCTGAAATTTACCTGAGCAATGTGGCCATGAAACTGGTTCCTGCTCAGATCAATCACCTCCAATGGCCCTACAAAAACACCAACGACAGGGCCCTTAAACAGATTGCCTGAAATGTTAAGAACCTTAATCGATTTCATCCCTGCAAAATCCAAATCCCGGCCTAAAACGCTGTTCCCAGCAAGATTCAAGAACCTCAGCTGAGGCAATGCAGCACCAAAGCCAGTAGGAAGAGAGCCATTCAGCTTGTTTGCTGAAAGATCGATGGAGAACAAAGATTTGCATTGCAGAATCCCCAAAGGGATTCTTGATTCGAGCATGTTTCGGCTTAGGTTGAGGGATTGCAAGGTGGGGAGTGAGCTGACTGCTTCAGGGATGCTCCCAGATAATTTGTTGAAAGAAAGGTCTAAGCTTTGGAGCTGGCCAAAGTTGCCTATGTTACTAGGTAACACCCCAGAAATTTGGTTATGTGAGAGGTTGAGATTCTTGAGAGAGCCCAAATCCCAGAAATCATCAGGTAAGGCTGTGATATAGTTGTTGCTGAGATCCAAAGATTCAAGCTTTGTGAGTTTACCAATGGTGGAATCTGGGATTGCACCAGATAAACCAAAACCTGAAACCTCCAATTTCACAACATTCCCACCATGACTATCACAAATTACTCCCCTCCAAGAACAGAATGGGCCAGAAAAGTTTGTATTTTGGCTCATCTTGTGAAAGAATTCTAGGACAAAAGATTCATCTGGGTTAGGTTCTTGGCAGACAAAAGGCCTGAATAGCAATGCAAGAAGCATAAGGGAGCCATAATACCCCAAACCCATATCTAATTTGGTCTAAACAGAGAAAAACTGTAACAAGATTGAATTTTTTTTTGTTTTTACCAACTACCTACCCCTCCAAAACCCTTCAAGACTACAACTATTGCACCATTAATGCCTCATCAACCAACACAGATGATTTAGTATACAGGCCGCCGCCGCCGTAGCCCTCTGAAACGTGAGGCTTCAAGAAAACACCAAAGTGGTCTCAGAAGTGAAGACTGCAAGATTGAGAGGTGCTTCTACAGCTCTACACCATCATCCAGAATATTGGAAGAGATTTTCTAAAAATTTCTTGAATGTGGAGAGAGGGAGAGAGAAGACTATTAAGTGGACTTGTGCATGTACTAATGATGCCAAGAAAAGTAAACAACTAAACTCGAGAAAAAAGTTTTGGTCTTTACCACACACACACATACCGGTTCTCCTTGCTGCAATCGGAGACCTTTTAAATGAGAAAAAGCTTGTGGGTCTACAGTATTACCTTCTTTATTTACATCATTTAATCTTTCTCCATCTCTCGCCCAAAAAAAAACCTCTCTCTCTATTTTTACCCTGTGTGTTTTGTGAGTCTTGTTTGTGACTTGTATGCGAGAGTAACACAATTGCAATTGCAGCGGCATAAAATAATTTCATACTGTACTACTATGATTTTGGTTGGTTGGGTGTAATTGATGCAATGTATAACTCGAAAAAAGTGGCATATGTATAAGATTAGTTTTAATTATTCTCAAATAGAATTGGATCATTATAATTTGAAGTAACCTCGTGACATTCATCATATAAATAAAAATTTTAAGGATTTTTATTAGTAATTAACCAAATCTCTAATAGTGGAGTATTGGAATTTGGATCAATATATAGTTTCGAGTAACCAAATTATATTCATCATGTAAATAATTTTTTTAAGGATTTTTTTTTACCACTAGTAATCGATCATGTAAATTATAGAGTTGGGAATTTCAATGATTTCGTTTAGGTGTGGCTTTCATGATTTGCTCTCCCCCAAGCTTTAACAAACACAATAATAAACAAAATACAAGTTAAATCATTCTGGTTTTAATGATTATGGGTGGTGGATGATCATCGCCATTGATGTCTGATTTTCTTTCTTGATTTTGCATAATTAAACTATGCATAAATATAGTATTATACAATTATATAGTGTAATATTCACAAATTTCAATATATACAAGTTAGTCATAATTTATGGTCTCAATTTTTCAGTGTTTTATAAAAAATACTTTCATACTAAAAATTATTTTACTATATCCCATATATATCAAGTTAGCAGTAATATAAATTTGGGCTAGAAAATGGATTGTATGATTTTGAAAAGATGGAGTATTAACTTTTCTTCACCGCCCACATATTGTTTGGGCAATGGAATCCTACTTTTTTGAATTCGTTTCTTATGCTTCCAATTTTCAACCCACAAGTTGGTAAAAAGAAAGGTTATTAGATTATTTTCCACTATATATATGATTTTTCACCAAATTCCATGCCCACTATATTAATTTATTGCTGTATATAATCAGCACGTGAAAATGTACAATATTACCAAAAAGGAATAAAATGTCGCGTATTATTTATTCTAATCCTACAATTAGTGTTGTTATAACTATATAAAAAACTAAAACTTAATTTTTATTGGAATAAAGTAATCGTGCTAAAGTCTACATATTAATAGAAGTTAGAAGTTTTATTTGTCTGCTTTCATCTATGAGTCATATTCTAGAAAATAATGTATTGGTTGTGTAAAATCGTAGGACTCCAATTGCTCTAGTTATCTAGATTACGTTAAAATAGAAGTCAGCTTATTTTTGTTTATTGGAGTAAAACATAAAACACCGTGAATGATTGAGATATATTTAGGAAGTTTGGTTGTATTGGAGTACTATTTTTATCAATAAAAATAATTTTAATCTGCTCACATTCGCTCATGGTATATTTTCTTTCCGTTTGAAGTTCAAATCAATATGACCTAATTAAGCAATGTAATAAAGTGGTACTAGTAGGACGTTTTTAATCTACGAAATTGAACATATTGAAATTACTGTATTATGCAAAGAGAAAAAAAAAAATTATTGATAGAAATTCTTAAGATAAAAAAGTTACAAAAAAATTTACGTACATTAATGTGTAGCAGCAGGCAGGTAAACAAAATGGACCACTCTTGTCTACGTCTCTAATGGTCCATATTTCTGATATTTTGTCACTTTTGTCATTTTATAATCAAGTGTTTGGAGTTAATGCCATGATATTAATCTATTCACATGAATAGTAATTGATACATATTTTATAGCTGCTGAGGAGTGTGAACGTGATTGAATTGTTAACTCAAATCTTAATTACTAATTATAATTAATTTAAGAATATAAAAGTTTTAGATCTAATGGTCTATAAATTGCAATGTGTAATTTTATTTTTTATTTTTAATATTGAAAAAATAAAAATAACTATCCAAATTTAGGATTGAGAAACATTCTGTCAATATAGTATATTAAATATGTTAACACAAATAGTTTATAATTTTAATGTTCAATGGCCTTTTAAATTACTAGTACTAGTATTTAGGTAAATTTGGTCCTCGGTCATACATATGATGCAATTATTTCAGCCACATTTTTCTTTAATTCTGAAACTACCACGCCCGTGCATTAAAATAAAAATAATGTACAACCTTAAATACCCAAATAAATAAATAATTAAAAGCTACTAGTATAATTTTTGTTGAATAAACAGCATAATTGGCGCATGGATATGATGCAGCGGCATTCCAATAATGACAGGTTGAAAACAAAGCAAGTATGAGAGATTAATGATTTGCATTTATGGTGGAGGATGGCTTCATCCACACTACTATCCTATTCAAATCTACATTTAACAATAAAACTATGTACTACCATCCAGCCAAAACTATGACAACAAAGCTGGATCATTGAATGAGAATTCATTCAATTTTATATTACGTGACAAGTAAAATTACTAACTATATACAGTTGAATCATTTCAATTTTACGTGGCATTGGACGATATTTTAGATTAAAAAATCTAATTTAATACCAGTAATAATAACTTGTATTTATAACATTTTTTAACATGACTATGCAAATAGGTAGTAGAATATGTATAGAAGCCCATAAGGCCATAAGGCCATAATGCATAGCTAAACCACAGCCCATATTAACTAACCAAGTTATTAATTGAATTCCAAATGTAGAGCCCATTTCTAATTGAGTACTACAATTATAACTGATTTGTATTTGTAGAATTTGTCATCACAAATGCATAAGTTACAATCTGATCAATTCATTCTGGAACACAAAATCTACAACTATACTTATGGATTCTAACTCGTTTAGATGTGATATTCATTTAGAAAGAAAAAATGTGTTCAATGTATGTCGATTCGCATCTCCCGACCTCACACACTTAAATATAGATTCAATTAGAAACGTGGAAAGACATGACTATCAAAACATTTTATAAAGAATTTTATTGTCAATTAATCAAAAGATAAAAGATCTTTGTCATACGTATGAAAAACTAATGATTTAGACACGTATTCAACAAAATATTTAGAAGTACATTTGTTATTGTTAAAAATCCTTTTATTATTATTTAAATAAAACCATTATACCATTATACTATACTTTAAAACAATACTACTACTATAATTTATTAGTAAATGGAGCCATTGACATAAATCATTTTTTTATTTGAATAAGCTATAGCTTTTTACATTTAAAATAACAACATGGCCAATGAAATATTACTAGTACTTGTGAAATTGTTATTACATTTAGTTATGTTGTAGATAAAATCATACATAAGTGAATTTAGATTTTATCATGCTATTCCTCTTCGCTTGATAAGTTGATATATAGAGGTTAGAATATTAATTACTCATAAAATATCAGAGCATCAATAGTGGAGCGCCCTATAGCCTGTCCGATGCATCAGGCGCACCTTAGGGCACCACTGCAGGCCTCCACCCGAAGCCTGAACCATCCTCCGCGCCCTAATGCCATCGGGCGTGCCTATAGGGCGCCACTGTAGCCCCGCCGCACCCGACCGACACGCCCGATGCAACGCATTTTTTATTTTTTTTTTGTTTTTTTTGTTTTATATTTTCTTCTCTATATATACCTCATTTCTCATTTAATTTTTTATACCATTACTCAATTCATGTCCGACATGGTTGAAGAAATTTGGGCACATAACTGCCATTGAAATTGTAGTTTTTTTTAGGTATTTTGCATTGTACGCTTTCAACTTTCTCAATAAAATGAAGTTTTTAAATTTTGTAGTCTTAAATTGCAACTTTATTTATATTCAAATACTAATAAAGTAAGATAAATGCAAAATATAAATAAAATACTATAGAATGGGCTATAGGGCACCCCACTACAAGTGAATAGGTAGGAGGATAAAAGGCTGACATTGCGAAGTATAGGGCGCCCCACTGCTGATGCTCGTACTCGTACTTACGAAATTTACATATAGTTATCTGTAACAATATTATTTATAGAAATCAATTCAAAATTTATAAGACAACAATTATAGCAAAGTCTTGGCAATTTAAAATGTCAACGAAGCCGACGACCTGTCTTCCATAACATAAACCTCGCCGCATACGATTAAATCCCATATCAAATTCTTCCATCCAACTCCGTGTGTATTCTATTTGTGTGTATGTAGGGTTTTATAAGCGGCCGCCGAAATCATCACCGTCTTTCTTTCTGATTCATTCAAACGCACTTTCACAGCAGAGTGCGTGCAAATCTCCACGAAATCTCAATCCAAATACATAAATTTTTCCGTGTTTATGTGTTTGTGAGCTCAGACGAGGGTTTTTGGAGCGCTCAGATTTATACATGGCGGAGACGGCGGCGCCGACCATCATGAACGGGGCGGGGAACCTCCAACCAGAGTCCGATTCGGCTCTGTTTCACAGGAGAATTGAGTTCCACCTGGCGAGGAAGCATTTCAATGGCTTCGGAAATGAAAGCAGCAATGGGTTTAAGCTAGTAACGCTCAACCCTACATCCGGACCGCTCAAGGCTTCCGGTTTGGGGAAAAAAACCGAAAAATCCTCGGAGCATTCAGAGGCCGGGTTGGATCCCGAGCTCAGCTTCGAGATTACATTTCGCAGAATTGTGAGTTTAGAAATATTTTATTCATGCTTGAATTTACTAAATTATGGCTACTTTTTTTTCAACGTTAATTGGTTTTAGCTTCATTGATTTCAGTAAAGGTGTTTCTTTGTTTGCTTTTTCCTTAATTTATTATGGATTTGTGAAGTATTTCCGGTCTCTGTTTTTGATGAACTGTTATTTCAAGTTTTATTTTATTTAAAATTTCATTTTTTTGGGGCTATTTTTATTAAAAGATGGCAGTAATTTGGTGTGTTGGGATGGGATGAGATAGAAATCTAAATGCAGGATACCTTGCTCCAGTGAAGTGGAAAATTCATATTCACTGCCAATTGGAGAAAGGAGATTTTACATGTTTGCAGTTGAATTCTTTTTCCACTGTTGCATGAAACCTACTGCATATTTTCATCCCATCACACCATGCCTGTGACTTCTTCTGGCTATTTTCGTTTAAGAATGTATTTTGCCTCCACATGATTGCTCTAAGTATACTAGAGCAATGCTTTTAAGATCACCCTAAAACGGATTCTTCTTGCAAAGTAGGAGACTAGCAGTCATGCATAGTAATGCTCCTACAAACTTCACTTTGTGGGGAGTGGGAGAATGCCCTCCCTTTAAAATTTTAAATGCACATATATCATAGGCTCCATTTTGCTTCTTCTAATTTATGATGAGTTTTTGAAATGCATGATAATGCATTTCAAAACTTAATATACCTGCAAGACTGGCCCTTATCATGCATTTCAAAACTTAATATACCTGTAAGACTGGCCCTCTCAAATGTAACGATTGAAATTAAGTTCCTAAAGAAAGAACATAATGACCAACATTAATGAAAGTAACTAGGTCCTGCTTCATCTGCCAGTTTGACTTGTACACTTGGTGGTTAGTTCTGTTTCAGCTTCTTTTGTTAAAATTTCAATCTCCATTCCATTCCCATTCAGTGGCATTTATGGATGAGCTATCTACTGAATGGTTTTGATGAAATGATATTTTGATTTGAATTCTTTTTTAAGGAGTCACATAGCATGTAAAAAGGCTCAAACTTCTATTTCAGGGTGCAGGTTTGCGTAACCTTGGAAACACCTGTTTCCTTAATTCAGTACTGCAATGTCTGACCTATACTGCACCACTAGCTGCCTATCTTCAAAGTGGGAAGCATCAAAATTCTTGTGAGTCTTTTTCGTTTAATCATTTTATCTCTTATTGGTTTCTTATCTGATTTTTAAAAAGGACCGGGCAGATATTTTTGTAACATACATTTTCTAGCACATATATTCTGACCATCTGTAATTTATCAAGGTCGCACTGCGGGGTTCTGTGCATTATGTGCTATCCAGAAACATGTTAGCCGAGCTCTGCAGTCAAGTGGGAGGATTCTAGAGCCTAAGGATCTTGTTTCGAACTTAAGATGTATCCTATCAAAGAGATGTGCCTTGGATTAGTTTCGGATTAAAAATTGCAGTCACTCTACCAACTCTTACTTTTCACCTATCCTTACTTCACATTCTCTCTGGTCACTAATTATATACTTTCAATTTTAATATTATTTAAAAAACTATATAATGAAAATTCTTTGATTGGTTATGCACTTTTGACCATTAAGATGTTCACTGGCTTCTCTCTGTTTGTTAAGTGTTATCTATTTAAGTTAAGCTCATATGATTTCTTTCTTTGGTCTTTACTGTAATATTTGTTTACCACTTCTCTCTTCTGTTAACCTAGCACTTTAATCTTGCTTACATCTCTAGCATCATTTTTCCCAGTTCCTCCTGATGATATTGCTCAGTTCTTGAAGTATCTCATGTGTAGGTAGTCATTTAGAGCCGCACGTAATCATAGACATGTTGATCTCTTTGCTCTGTTAAAGTTCTTAATTAAAATATTAGGCATATCTCGGAGCTTTCGAAATGCCAGACAAGAAGATGCTCATGAGTATATGGTGAATTTGCTTGAATCAATGCATAAGTGCTGCTTACCATCTGGAGTGCCTAGTGAATCTCCCAGTGCTTATGAGAAAAGTTTGGTCCACAAGATATTTGGTGGTCGTCTGCGTAGTCAGGTAATTTTTTTGACGGATTCACTATTTCTTGTTGTCTGAAGTGGAGGCTCTAAGTGCTTTTGTTTTCTCATATACTATGTGCTAATTATAGTTTGCCATTTTCTAGGTGAAATGCACACAATGCTCCTACTGCTCTAACAAATTCGATCCATTCTTGGATCTAAGTCTAGAAATCAATAGAGCAGATTCATTGTATAAAGCACTTTCTCATTTCACAACCAAAGAACTGTTAGATGGAGGTGCCAGGGAATATCAGTGTGATCAATGTAAGCAGAAAGTAAAGGCCTCCAAGCAGCTAACAGTTCACAAGGCACCTCAAGTACTTGCTGTTCACCTGAAGCGTTTTAGTTCACATGCTCCTGGCCAAAAAGTTGATAAAAAAGTTACTTTTGAACCTACCTTGGACATGAAACCTTTCGTCACTGGCTCCTATGTAAGTTCTACTCTTGTTTTTAATAGTTCGCGACCAATCTGATATCCTTTTTGTTATTCTAGTGAATAGTGATCCTACTACTGCCCTGCTCATGAACCTTCTGCTTATCCTCCTGTTTGTGTCTTGTCTTTGTAGAGACTTCAGTTGTATACAGCTGTTTATCATCATCTTCGTCCTTGTTTGGCTATAAAGAACTTGTTTTTTTGTCCTCATTTTCCTCCCCCCCCCCCTCATTCTGTCCATTTCTTGTAAATGGCTTCGATTTGTTATTTTTGTCATATTTTCCGACATGCTTTCAGCAACAGTCTTATGGGGTACCACAGGTACAACTTGCCACCAATCTACCCTGGAAATCCTGGCTTGATACCTGCATGCTTGCTTGTTCAGAATTATGATCACTGATTAGTCTTGTACTATATGATATTTATGTTTTTCTTTAATGTGACTTCAGGATGGGGATCTAAAATACACTCTCTATGGAGTTCTTGTTCATTATGGTTGGAGCACTCATTCTGGCCATTATTACTGCTTTGTTCGCACATCAAGTGGCATGTGGTATTCCCTTGATGACAATCAGGTATGCAAAAATAATTGTTACTTTAATGTAGGGATCTTCATAAGTCTTCAGTTAAAATGCTTGTGCGCTTCTGCGGTAAGCCTGTAATGTGGTTCAAACATAAACCTCTTTCATTTCTACTTGCAAAATTATTTCAGTTGTGGGTTGACAATTAATTCACATTACCATCATTTTGGCCTTAACAGGTTGTTCAAGTGAATGAGAGGAAAGTTTTGGAACAGAAAGCCTATATGCTGTTCTATGTTCGTGATAGGAAAAATGTTGGAACAAATAATCATGCTAATGCCCTTCAGAAAAATAACATGAATGCCATTGGAAATGCAGCATATTCGAAATTGAACTTGGAAATAAAAGAGAAAATCGTTAATGGTTCAAATGAGAGAAAGATAAATGGTTCTGCAGCTTTATCACGGAGGGATGCACCAATGACTGCTCTACCTAATGAAAAATTGACAGTTGAGCATCAGGATCTTGCGAGAAATGCCAAGTGTAAATCGATGGTGCAACAATTAAAGGCTCCGCAGAAGGAAGATTCTGCAATGGAATTAAATTCAAGCGTAAATGGCTCTGGTGGTGCTTCAAATGGAGGTCATGTTGCAGCGAACACGTTGAGTACCGTAGAAAAGCATAATACAAATTCTGCTGTATTGTCTGTTGCCATGCCATCAAGCTACAAGGAGAGTGACAAGGAAAAACCTAGCGAATCAGCTGAGAAGGCACCGGACAGTGCTGTGCTCAGAAGGTTATCTGGAGAAAAAAGCAAAATGGATGGCCCCATTTCTGAAACGGTATTTTTCTTGTATATAGCCTGCTAGGCTATTAGCATTATTGTATACACTGTTCCTCTTTTGCATTTTTTGATTTCTTTCGTTCTTTTGATATATGGGGGGACAATGCTTATTATTGCTTCTTTCATCAATTCAGAATGCTAATGGGAGGAGCATGCTCATGGGAGCAATTGGCAAACCGGAGAAAAACATTCGTGATGGACAGGGACACACCTCTTGCATTGAAGCTTCCTCCATGAAGACTGTTGTTCCAAATACTGAGATGACTGTCAAAAATGGGCAAAGAATAGATGTGCAGTCCAAGTTATCAGACTTACCATCAGCCACCACAGAGCCTCTCGAGCCTGGGAAAACTAAGAAGAAAAGGCGGGACATTAAAGTTAAGAGGAAGCTCTTTAAGTATCAGGCAGTCACCACATCACTCAGCTCCAACATTATATTAGGTGCCGGCCTTTGCTTACGAAGGAAAAAGCACAAGAAACTGAAGAAAAAGCACAGTTCTATGCCGGAGAAGTCTCCTGATCAGGAGGATATGTTGGTTGAAAACGGCTTACCATCAAAGCTAGGGCAATCTGCGCCCGTAGAATCAATGCCTTCAGCTGTTGACCAATCCACATGCTCTCGGGAAAATAAAGCCAAATGTGTTTCAGATGGCCAAAACCAGAACTCAAGCGTAAAAAACACTAGTGGTGATAATGGCGTGTCAAGTGTTGCTATTGATAAGGATTTTAAAGAGAGGATTCTTCTCAATGGATCCACAGGTTCTGCTGAAAAGCAACCTGATACAAAGCACCCAACAGTTCAAGGAACTGTAGTCTCTGAAGAGCGCCAAAAAGAATTGAGGCAAAATGATGTGATGAACATGCTTACAAGGGGCTTGGAAGAGACAACCGGTAAAGAACAGTTTCTGTGATCGTTCACCTACTAATAGTAATTCCTATTTTATTTTCTTAAACATCTTAAATCTGTGTGTCTGATTACAGTTGGTCGCTGGGATGGCATTGATGTTTCACTATCTACTAAATCTAAAAGAAAAGCAGCAGGGACTGCCCAAATCGGTTACATTGGAGATGAGTGGTAAGTAACCTCATACTTACTGACAGTTTTTGTTAAAGAAAGATCAATTGTTCGAGCATCTTGAAATCCTAGTTTAGACATGCACATTTCCTATATACTACAATACTTTTTTCCTTTTTTTTATGACAAACATATAAGCATCTTCCATGGAAGATGAAGTTTATTCAATTCTGAAGCACACTGTGTGATGGTTGTTTACAGGGACGAAGAGTACGACAGAGGAAAGCGAAAGAAGGTAAGGGTCCCCATTGATAGCTACGATGGACCAAATTTGTTCCAAGAAGTTGCAAACAAAAGATTGAAAACAAAGAGCACGAAGCTTGACAGATCCAGAGGTGCGAACCAGCCATTTAGGATATGATGAGTTGATGATGATGGGGGAATGTTAAGCATTCCATTGGAGAGGAGCATCATTTTTGTCTAGTCCTATTTCAGTTATAGCGATTTTTGCTGTGGAGGTGGGGTGTCACAAAGCTTCAAAACACCAGAATTCTGTATTTATCATTGGTTTGTATTGTCAATTATGAATTTAGTTTTGGTGTATTAATTTCCGCTTTCAGCTTCATTTTGAGAAGAAGCTGGAAGATGGTACATAGGGTTTGTGAAATTTGTATTAGCCATGACCTGCAATTGCATAATGTTTTACTGCTTCAAACTGTCCATTTACTATTGCGTATGTTATATTCACTTCTAACACTCTAGATCACAAAAGAAACATAATTTAGCTAATGAAAAGTACAATTTGAATTTCATTTTTTATTTAAACCAACTTAATCTCGTAGAGAAATAAAATATTTGAAGATGAATAAGAATATTGGTTACATAGAAGATTAAGTATTGTTACGATGATCCAGGGTCGAGAATTGGGCAATGTTATTTCTTTGGTTTTTCTTTGTTAACGTGAATTGTGACTTTGAAATGGTGAGAAGTTTATAGAAGTGAGAATAATTTTTGGAAAAACAAGACTTTATGTACATCCACATACAAGCTATATTCAACCTAATAAGAACTCACCAATGTCTTTTAACTTTTAAGATTAATAAATCACTAGCTAGAGTTTATTAATCACCATTAAATTTTATAATAATGGATACTCAGGTAAAGTATGTAAACGACCATAGACCATAGTGTGCCTCAAACATAATTTCTAGCAAGACAAATAATGATATCCACTAGAATTCAAGATTTCAACAAAGGCAGAAGAAAAAACTTTACTATGTCTAGAAGATAAATTAAAAGTTTGCCTCAATCTATGTTGAAATTAATAATGCTAATGGCATTATAAGTTTTGCATTATCTACTGCATTCAACTAAATTTAAATATCAAACTTCTAAGAATATTCTAGTTTTTCGTGTTTGAATTATTTTATCTCAACAGTGCATTCTGATCGCAAAAAAGACAATAAACAGAAACATAACATAAACATAAGACTAATGGTGCTACTTTGGACAATGAATCTGCATCTGTATAAAGACAGTACGCGATGCATCATAGGATTCATCGAATGAAATAATATAACCTAACTTAGGAAATAATTGATCTAAGGGAGCAAGAATTTGGACCAAAACTGGCTGTTGTTGAAGCCTTAATGGCATACCATGACTCAAGCATAATCTGGCATTACTTGTTTAAGGAATGTGATGGGCTGAGAATCATCAGGTGCAAGTTCGTCGAAGGGGATGTAGTTCTTCTCCTTGCTGTAGACGTGGCAGACAGTCAGTATTGTCTTCATCAGACGCCAGTTCCACGAAGCCTCATTCAAGTACTGTTGTTCAATCATGGGGAACAAGTGTTGATAAAGAGATAAGAAACTAGTTTGACAAACACAGATAAACGAGTACACACACGTATATCATACCTTTCCCCAATTTTCTTGGAGAGATTGATGAGCTGCTCGCAGGTTGTAGCTCGGTATTCTGGGGGAAATATGATGAGGAATGTGCACGTTGATATCGTGGCAAAGGATCTCTATCCTGTAGAGGAGAAAAGGTATTATTATGTTAGTTAGTGTTCCTGCATTTTAGAATCCTACTGACAGGATTTTAATGCATTTTCCGGTTAGTGTTTATATAGTTTTTATACTCCTCAATCAATACATAGTTCAGTTACCAGCTCGGGTAATCACAATGGACTGTGCCGTTGAGCTGGGCCTGGGCAGCGTTCCATTCCTCCGAGGGCTTGAATGGTATATGAGGCGCTGTGTGATGCACCATTGTGAAAGTACTCATCTGAAATTTCAAACAGAAACCCTCAGAAGATGAACTAAACAGATTATGCAAATAATAGAGAATATTTAGAAAAACTTTGTTCATGATACAAATAGATGGATTCAAACAATCCATATGTTATATCGAATGAATAGATCAGAACATGTTAATAAAGATGTATGTGAGGCTTATGCAAGTTGTTTGATTTCCTTCCCATATACTCAACTTTTTGAAATGCAAATAAATGTTTAAACTAATCATTCTGCAAAAGAATCACGAAAGAAGTGAGCGCAAGACAATACCCAGAAGTGATAACCTAACCACGGCATTAACCAGAACTTGATCCACCCCATGACCCCGGTTTTGAGAATAATCAAAGGCCATCCGATTGCCATGAAACCAAACACACAAGCTAAACTTATCTTCACTCGTTTGACTTCATTAGGTCTGAACTTCTTGACGTCAAAGTGCATTCTCAACCTATGAGATATTGAATAAATGTCAGATTACAATCAACATGGTTCTTTTAAAACACAGTGAGATATAGTAAATAAAAAGTTTAGTGTCGCCTAAAACATTTAATTATGTGACTTTACCAGTGTGCTATTGACATCCAGGGCCTAAGTGGTCCGTAAGCATATATTATTGCCTTCCGGAAAAGTGAAGAGGACTCAAATTCCTCTGGGTTAACAGGGAGCCAGGCTGTATCTTCTTCCAACCTGCAATGAACGTGAGAACAAAGGTTCAGATTTTCTCATACAGTAATATTACAAAATATCTTTTCAAGGTTCTGAAGAGTGAGGAAAGTCTAATCAGATTGAAGGGATAAACACACATACGCACAGTCACACACACAAACACAAACGGATATTCAGTCGTATGATGTGCTGTTCCAGATTGCGAATGGTGTCACTATGCCTTTCTATTGCACAAAGATATTTCGTTGACTTTCAATAAAGTGAAACGATGAGACCCACATTTTCTCCAATACTTCTTAAAAATATCCTGAATATCAACATTATGCAGATTGTAGAGGAATATAACACAGCCTAACTCGGTTCTTTCACTTAGATTGATAATATAAATCAAAATAAAGACACTCTTAGAGTACTTAGTTTGAAGGCATTATATACTAGTACAAGATACAGTTTTCAGCTAGCCGTGAGAGCAGAATTAGCATTTAAATAACATCATATATCTAGTGTTGGTTCAAAAAGCAAAAAACCACCACTTCCCAATACACATATATCGGAAAGGACAATAATTTATCAAAACTTCACTCAACGTATTTAACTTATGAAAAGGTTTCAGGATAAAGTACGAACATATTTGTTTTTGCATGATGCCTGTCGTGCTTAAAACGCCATGGCTCATAAGGGTAAATGAGAGGCATAAATGCCAGAGTTCCAACAATGTCTTCCACCAACTTGTTCTTTGAGAATGATTTGTGCGCGCAATCATGTCCTATGACAAAGAACTATAACAAAAGGAGAAAACTGAAATAAGAAATTGTTGGAAAAATTATGTAAAAATATAGCTTGAAATTATAGGTAATAGATACTAGCATGATTTTCAGAAACCAGTTAACCCACCAAGCATTTGAAAATTAATCAGCATGAAACCAAAAAGTACTCCAAGATTACAAAACTAACCCCCGTAATTGCAGTTCCAGTCCAAGCCCAAGCTAGAGGAAGCAGGTACCATGGGGATTTGGTGATCATAAAGATCCCCAAAGCATATGATGTTACAGATACCAACACAGACTTCAAAGCTTTTGCATCATCAATCTCGAACACCTTTCACAGAAAAAATTATGATCATCAGTTGAAACTCTGTTCGGAAAGATACATGACTTCCTAAAAGCATTATAGCAGATACAGAAACTAGAGCTCGCTTAAGAGCAAACAAAGAGAGTACCTTTTTTGGAAGTGTATCGATTATATCTCTAAGAGTTATGTTATCTGGAAGGGGTTCTCCAATCTGTCGAAAGCCATATTCATGACATAACTGCTGTCTATATTCTGCACTATCTGCTGATGGAGAAGGTGCTACATTTACAGCCACAGCTTTTACCACTTGGCGCTTTTGCAAGGATTTCAAGCATTGTTTTTGTTTGATTGATCTCTGAGGCAGACTCTCCCACTTCAGAAGATATGAGCCTTCAATTCACAATTTTCAAAAACAATGATCAACAATGAAATTGAAATAGTGACTTCGATTTCTACATAATCCTCAAATACAAACCAGTCCTGCAAACCAGTATAGCAATCAAAATTGAAGCTTTTCATGATCGAAGCAAATCCCACCACACAATTATTCATACACTCAATCTAAGTTTCAACGTCAAAATTTGAAACGAAAAAAACACAAACACACACACCTAGTATATAGGTTAATCACCGAGGAAAACTCTCCCACCACTTCAGAAGATATGAACCTTCAATTCACCATTTTTGAAAAACAAGGATCAACAATAAAATTGAAACAATGGCTTCTATAAATCCCAAAAAAACGAACCAAATTCCATCACGTAATCCACACCCTCAAGTCCTCAACCCAAATTTCATCATTGAAATTGAAAACACACACACACACACACAACGTGTATCAATACCTGATGAAGTAGAGCTCTGAGGAAAAATCCTGTTGCCCTCATTTGGCCTTTTATGGGGTCCCTACATAAATCAAGGATACATTACATAAACAGAAAAAACTCACAAAAGTTTCTTTATTGGGTGCAAACACAGAGCGATACACATAAAATGGTTGCTTACCAAGATAAGAAAGCCAGAGTGTGCGAGTCTAGACGCCATGGAAATCAAGAAAAACCCGAATTCACGAGACCCTTTTCAAATTCTCACACCCTCTCTCTCTCTCTCTCTCTCCTCTCACCGCTCCGCGTTTGCAGCACGCGGGTGGTGAGCAGTAGAGCTGAAGATAGGATTTTGGGGAAGAATTGAAAATGGGGCCTGAATCTAAGGATGTTATAGTTAGGGGTTTATATAGCGTTAGTTTAAGTAGCAAGTTGAAAGCTGCGAAGCATACAGTTGGTTAGAATTTGTTTGGGACCAGAATCCACCCAATCACAAGCAATACTGTGCTTTTCATTGCCACACAATTCCAATGCAAATAGCCAAAGACACAATGTAAATTAGGGCTGGAAAATGAAAGTGGTCTATTTTGCATGTGATATGTTATTTTGTCAATAACTGTTTTAGAAAATGAGTGAAAGAATTTAAGGATATTGCTTTTTAAAAACATAAATTTTGGACTAATTTGCACAAATTTAAAAAGAGTACAGGCTAACACTAGTCCTGAACATATGTCCATTTTATGATTTTGGTCTTATACTTTATCTTTTGAATTTTTGCATCCTGAACATTTCAACTCGGATCACAATTGGTCATACACTAACAATTCCGTCAAATTTTAAACGGTTTTAACCCGATTTTGACCGAGTTTGATGGTTTTAACAATCCCATTCGGGTTAAAACCGTTTAAAAATCGGTCGAAATTGGGTTAAAACCGTTTAAAAATTGACTGAATTGTTAGTGTAAGACCAATTGTGATCTGAGTTGAAATGTTCACGATTCAAAAATTCAAAAGATAAAGTATATGACTAAAATCATAAAATGCGTATATGTTCAGGACCAGTTTGGCCTTTACTCATTTAAAAATGATCTTATAAATCACACACACTTTAAGATTACTGTCAATTTCCTACTGCGTGTCATTCTTCTAACCCGATAGATCCACAAGACATATTTTATCCTATTATGCACATGAAGTATCATTCAACTTTGTATTCAAGAATTATAGTGTCGAACAACATTGTTTCATTTATAATTTTAGCCACGAAGGATCAAAGTGTGCCAAAAAAATTCTACTCCGTATTTAAGTCGGAATGACAGCTTTGAGCGAATTATGGTATTTCCATTAACTTTGAAAGTGATCTTATAAATAAAACACTTTAAGATTGCTGCAAATTCCCAATGGCGCGCCATTCTTCAAACCCGATAGATCATGAGACATTTTATCCTATTAGGTACATGGAGTATTATTTAATGTTTCATTCAAGATATTATGGCGTTGATACAACGTCGTTTCATTTACTCCCTCCGTCCATCAAAAATAGATCACTTTGTATATGACACGGGTTTTAATGTAGATTTGGTAAAGTAAGAGAGGGGATGAGAAAAAGTAGGTAAAGTAAGAGAGATAGAGAGAAAAAGTAGGTAAAGTAAGAGAGAGGGAAGAAAAAGTGGAAAAAGTATGAGAGATAAATTTTCCATTTTTAAAAAGTGATCTATTTTTTATGGACGTCCTAAAATGCCAAAAGTGATATATTTTTTTTTAACGGGAGTATAATTTTAGTCACATAAGATTCAAGTCTGCCAAAAAAAATTCTGTTCAGGTCAGATTGAAAATTTTGCACACTTTTGTGATAGCAAAATGATATACCTGAGTCTTCCCTACGAGAGTTGGTTTTTGCATTAGGAATTAGTAGTAGTAAATAGTACTCCGCTATGCTACTATGTTTTTAAATGTGACAAAATAGGTCTAATGTAATAAATAAGTTGATCCTGTTCTCCTATGACTATAAAAGTCATTTCTTGTGTCTATAATAAGTCAAGAAATATGGTGATTCCATATGCATTATATCTTACTCCGTATTAAGTGGAGTCGCAACAAATGGCGGTGTAAATGAACGGTGGCACCCAACCTAAATTAAAAATATTGAACTTTCAACTGACTATTTAATAAATGTGATTTAAATGTATACTCACACACTTATAAGTGCCTAGAGTTAGGGTGTCCAAAATAGAGAGCCGCGGCTTCCGCCCGAAGAAGCGGCTCCCTATAGCTTGGACAAGGGAGGACATGGGCACGCTGTCAACTCGGCGTGGAAACGGCTCTGGTGGCGAGACTCGGCAGAGCCTGTGCCGCTCTATTATGGAGGGCCGAGAGCCGCGGCTCAGCCAACCGTTTTTTTTTCCCAAAAGTTTCCTATATATACACCATTTCACACGTTTTTAATTAACACACAATTTACACCCTAATTTTTACTCTCTATATTTTTATTGTCTTAAAATGCATGGTGGAGATGGTGATTCTCCCGGCGGGAGACTCGGGATTTGGCAACGAAGATTTGGTTTAAATTTTATTATTATTATTATTATTAAATTATGCATTTTTTTCTAATTATTATAGTCCGATAATTTTTATTTTAATAGAATTAAAATATATTGAATTAAAATATACAATCAATTTTAAAAATAATGTGATTTGTGGTCTTAGGCTTGTCCACTATAAGGCTGAACAAGTTTTTTTTGGCCCTGGACAAGGATTTATGGATTGGGCTTGGGCACGGGCTAACTACCGTGGACATCCTTAATAATTGAAGTAAAATTTGGGGAAAAGAAAACAAACTCGCCCATGTTCAACATATGTTTAGCTTGACTATTGTTACCCTTAGTAATCGAAGTAAAATTTGGGGAAAAGAAAACATACTCGCCCAAGTTCAACATATGTTTAGCTTGACTAATGTTAGTAACAATTAAACATGTTAAATTCTCTAAATTCTGTCCCACATCGACTTGGTGATGATCCAATCTATTCTATATAAGTGTGGATAACCCTCCCCCTTATGAGGCCTTTTAAGGGGTGAGTGGCCCATTTCTAATATGGTATCAGAGCGGGCCCAAGTCGATGATGATTTTCTCTTTATCTCTTATCTACCTCACGAGTGGAAGACCGATGTCCTTTCCGGCCCACATCGTTGATGGTTCTCTTATCTCTAGCATTGCCTACCCACGTGATGGAAGACCGATGTCCTTTCCGGCCCACACGTGAGGGGGCGTGTTAAATTCTCTAAATTCTGTCCCACATCGACTTGGTGATGATCCAATCTAATCTATATAAGTGTGGATAACCCTCCCCCTTATGAAGCCTTTTAAGGGGCGAGTGGCCCATTTCTAATAAAACACAATTATAATTTTGAAGCTCGAGAGATGTTAAAAAAAATATATAATAACAAATTAACAACAATTGGTTGGACCACACAAATTAAGAGTATAGGGAGTCTAGTGCTCCCCCACTACTATATACCTATATTTAAGAAGATGGTTAAAAGCAAAGGCTCTATATATGCATGCACCTTTATTCATAAAAAAAATACTAAATAGAAATTTTACTATTTACCCTTACGGCTCCCAAAATGAATACTCCTTGAGTAATTGTCTTACTTTGACGTGCTCGAGTATCAAAATCGGTGTCCAAAAATAGGGATTGGATGCAAAGATCTATTGAACTCTTGATTTTTTAGATCTGGGGGTTAACATGAAAAAAATTATTTTTATAAATTTAAGTTAGAGGCTGTAATTTATAAGGGTAAAAATGCACATAAAATATTCTAAAGTATTTTTTTTTCCAAATCGGGGCCTATAGTGAATAAATAATGTGACTATTAACAGAATTACTCTGAAAAAAATGTGCCTTATTCACTTGGGCCGATATTATTAAGCCCACTAAATATGAAAATGCCCCTGGACCAAACAAGAATATGATACTGCTTACTAGGAAAATATGTTAGTAGTAGTACTATAATATTTAAGTACACCATAGTACTATTAATTTGATTATTTATACCATTATGTAGAAAAATAGTGGAGTTTGATCTCCAGATGTTCATTAAAGGAAATACGCATTTCAATTATTTAACCCACATTTAAAGATACTAAAAAACTTACTAATTGATTGACTAAAAAGCTTATCACAGATCCGTCTTGAAACCATTCATTTTATTAACAGCATATTGAGTGCTTTTTATTTAATTTTTGAAAATATGGATTAGTTTAGGTAGGTAAATGATACTAGTATAAAGAAAAGCAAATTGATAACGGGTGTGAAAATGCTTAGAATATGGTAGATTATAAAAATTATTTAGTGAGGATTGTTGTCTAAATAAAGACTAATACTCCCCCGTCCACATTAAGAGTCATATTGTTTCATTTCGGTCTGTCCCCAATTAAGAGTCACACTTCATTTTTACCATAAATAGTAAGTATGTCCCACATTCCACTAACTCAATTCACTCACATTTTATTATAAAACCAATAAAAAAAAATGGGTCGCACATTCTACTAACTTTTTCAACCAACTTTTCTTTACATTTCTTAAAACCCGTATCCGGTCAAAGAGTGACTCCTAATAGGGGACAAAGAGAGCAATATGTAATGTAATAAAGGGTTCACCGATTGGTACGTGTATCACATAGTAGTATCTAATAATTTAGATATAAATTGAGTTTTGAAATTAAACACACGAAATAAAAGATGTGGCGTGTCGGTGGGTACAAAGAGGCAGAATTTGTCGATATCCATACACAGGAATGGATCAAGTAAATGTATATTGTATAGTAGTAGGAGAAACTAGTATTCAAATGACAAATGCTATGAAAACAAAATACTTGCTTTTATATGAAGAATCATATAATTATTTTGAATCTCTACCTAAGTTAGCTTCACGCGCGCGCACACACATAATATCGCAATCCTAACAGTGAAAAAGGAAAAAAGAAAATAATGGTGATCAAGTCTATTACAAATTCACTTCAACCAAATCTTGCTAATATGTAATAAAATTATAAAACTATGTCTAACATGTAAATTATATAAAAACATATACTAAAAAGATGTATATAATACTATAAAAATATTGGCAAAATTAAAACTTGTGTCGTTTTCTCATGAACAATCAAGTCAATAGAAAAATTAACATTTACGAAGATTTTGGCTGCTCTTTATTTGTAACAAGATACAAACTTTTCTTGTAAGTTAAGAAGTCAATAAATACCTTCTCCTAACTAACTAAATACAGTAATAATTTAGTATTTGGCAACTTTATTCTACGGAAATTATAATTTGCTGAAAATGTTTTAGTCGGTAGCATGTGACATTTTGTAGTGCCTCGTAAAACACACAGATGCGATTACAAAAGGGATATTAAAATTAAAAAAGACGTCCTATTTCATTCTAATCCATTTCATTGTCACCCCAACACAATGCTCTGTCACAATTTGAATTCAGTTCCAGAACAGCCTTTTTGTAAACATCTGCACTAAATATTTGGAAAACTCGACCAAAAAAGAAACAAATACTATGATATTAATGAATTACTGAAATTGTTTGAGAATTAAATTTCCAAATTACGATAGCAACAAAATGATGTAGTAGTAGTAGTGTTGCGGTCAATAAATTCAAAGAGTAACCATTTATGGGCAAAAGAAGAAAACAGAGTTACTCAAACAAGCGGGAATAATCTCTCTCCCTCAATTCCCCCAATGCTACATGACTTTCAGAGCAGCGCCTGCAATTTCTTGAGGTAATAGCACATTGAGTAACAAAATGAGTACTAGTAGTAAAGAATCAATGGATTTAGGTAGAAGAGGCGCCGCCCCAAAACAAGGCTCTGTTTGGGAGAGCAGAATGAAGCTCGATAAAGTCAAAGGCGGCATCAAAGTTTTCAAGGCCGCTGATCAAAATCCCGAGCAAAACACTCAAAATGATGTTACAACAGAGACCAACTCTGAGATTGAGATTTGCAGGGATGCGAAGCCCAAACAGAGCCCTAGCGGGAAGAGGAAAACATGGAAATCCGAAAGTTCTGATGGGGGTCCGGTTAAGATTGCGGCTCTGAGATCTGAATTGAGCAGGAATTTCGATGAACAGATGAGCGAATCGGCGAAGAAAAGCCCCGTTTCGATCAGGAATTCGAGTGTGAGAAAGGCGAAATCCAATTCCGTTGTTGATGCTGATGCTGAGAGAGAGAGGAAGTCGAGATCTGACGAGGATTGTGAGGAGAACAAGGCTGCTATTACGAGCTTTGTGCCCCAAATCAATGGCGGAGGTGAATCAGATTTAAATGAAGATAAGGAAATCGAAGTTGAAAACAAGAGCGTTGATGTTGAAGAGATTGGTGTCGGTGATCACAAGCACAAGACAAATGTGATTGTGGATAAGAAATCGGTCCAGAGAAATCCAAAACCAGTGCCCGTTTCATCATCAATTGCCAGAAATCAGCCTCCTCCTGCTGCAAATCGTGCTAGATTCAATCCAATCCCAGCAAAGATCAACAATAGTAAGTCTCACCTCTCTCCGTATTCAAATATGTGTATAACCTAATTAGATGTTGTGTAATTTCTCTTTGCTTCCGATTTCAAGGCTCAGAAAATTTTCCAAGAGCAAGCAGCAAACTACAAAGTTTTGGTGAGTTTTTTGAAGCTACTATGGTTTTTTTTTTCTTCGCAATTACTAAATGATTTTTCACTGGTTTGGTTGAAATCAGTCGACCTTGTAATGTGGAGAGACGTATCAAAATCAGCATTTGTTTTTGGGATTGGAACATTTGCTATCATATCATCTTCATTCACAAAGGATCTCAACATCAGGTTTAATTTAGATTAATTTATTAATTTTTCCAGCTAAAGTTATCAGGAACTGAAAATTTGACAAATAATTTTGTGCATTTTCAGCTTCATTTCTTTGCTTTCCTACTTGGGACTTGTGTACCTTGCTGCAAATTTCCTCTTTAGAATCCTTATTAGCAGGTAATTACTGATTTATTCAGATTTTATCTATAACCATTTTGATTGGGAAAAAATTGAATGCTTTTCTATTGAAATGTGGCAGAGGATCAGTGGAGAATGAGACTGCAAATCAAGATTGTGTTATTGGTGAAGAAGAAGCAATTTGGGTGACAAAAATGCTTCTTCCATTTATAAATGAGTTTCTTCTCAATCTGAGAGCCCTTTTCTCGGGCGACCCTTCCACCACGATGAAGGTAATTAAACTCCATTTACACATCCAAAAATATTCTGTTTGATATACATTTAACACAATGTAAGATGGAGTAAATGCTTAGAATAATTTGGGGCTGTGAAATGAAATTCAGTTGAAATGAAACAAGTTGTGTCTGTGGCAGTTGGCAGTGCTGCTGTTCATTTTGGCAAGGTGTGGAAGCTCCTTTACTATCTGGACAACCGCCAAGTTAGGTCAATTTTATTTACTTTTAACACTTTGATTTATTTTTAATTGGACCAACTAATCGCGTTTATATAGTGGGTTTCTTTGCTTTCTTCCATTCTATGTTTATCCCATTTAATGAATACTAATAAATTAGGTGTAATTATATTGAGATTGCGAGGTCACATGTAAAATGATGTTGACATGTTTCTGTATTGCTTATTTAATTTTATCACAGGATTGATTCGGTCTCAAATTTTATGGTTGATTGATGAGCATGGAATAAATGGCCATTGAGTTATTATTATCATCACTTATTTTGATTTACTTTATTTTCTTTTCTGGTTGAGTATAGCTTGTATAATAATGTGGATGTACCCTTTGGTATGCAGGTTTTATTGGAGTATTTACAGTGCCTAAAATCTGCTCACCATACTCCTCTCAGATTACTGCATACGGTAAAACAAATACTCCCTCTCCATTTAACACGCTAAACAACAATGCATATGGAGTACTACTTGTTAGTCGAAAAAGAAACACTAATTTAAATATAACAAAAAAATATCACTATCCCTTTTTAGTACCAATAGTGTTGGTATCGACGACATGCGTTTTAATACACGATTAATGCACCTTTTGTTTATAACTTATAGGAATAGCAATGTGTTAAAAAAGTGAAGGTGGTGAGTAGGTTATGATGAATTTGATACATTGATTTAGCAATGAGATTGGTGTAAAATTGTTTGAGAATAAATGCGAAGGTACAATGTGGATGAAACGATTTGGAGAAGCATGGAGGTCATGTAGTCACAAAAAAGCAGTAGGATTTGGCGTCTTGGCTCTTGGCTGGAATTTGTCATCCGTGGTTTACCGTATTTGGGCAGGTATGTTTTGTGCCTAACTATTTACTGTATTTATTTATTTATTATTGCGCATGCTATATGGAGTAACATATTTATACGCATTTTAATTGAATATTAATCTGGCAACCAGTGTTCATGTTATTTGTGGCGTTCAAGCATTATCAGCAGCAGTCGTTCATTGCGGAGGGGTGGGCCCACCACGAAGCCATCAACGGTCACCATTCTTCTTCCCAAGCTCCTACAACTACACTTCAAAATAGAGGCAAACTAAAGAAAGAGTGTTGAGATATTCAATTAATTTTTTTTAGTATAAATTTCTGGCATTGCGTTTCATTTTGTTTATTTTTCCTGCAATATTTCAATTTCTCGACTATAAAAAGAAATTTGAATAATAGTACTATAAATAAATACGATACGTAATGTTTGGTACCCACAAAACTAAAGCTGGAAACAATTGTCCCGGTAAGTAGTATCATGCATGATTATCTAGTAACGGAATTCAATACCAATTGTCGCAAGCGAAAATTCAATGAAGTCAAATTTTTATATTTATATTAAAGACTTATCCAAATAACAATTAATAGGAGTATTAGAAAGGCTTATCATCTCAATTTTGTTCACTCATAGCTGATTAACTGAATATTGGGTCCACCATCAAAACAATTAAACAAAAGCTGATTATTCACCATACCATAGTATGAATTAGTCTCTGCTTAGGTCAAATAAACCAACATGAAAATTGAACCAAAAAGAAAAAAATTCGAACAAAAAAATTGAATGAACAAAAAAATTGTATAGACATCATCATCGTCTCAATTCAAGTGTTGCAAACCAAATTCGGCCGATAACAATTCAAACCAAACTCTCCTCAATTCGAATACATGCACAGAAACCCACTCCATAGTCAAATTGAAACAATTCATTATTCTACTCTCTTCAGCCGTGATAGATATCTCATACTCGTACTTTCATGTATGCGAGTTATAAGAAATATTCTCTCTATGTCTCTTCAATTTTAATTTTAAGTTAATACTTAGGCATAAAAAGAAACATGACAATTTTTACTTTCTTTCTTGTTTCCTACCCTTCAAACACATCACTAATATCACTAGTATCGTATGAGCACCTCGAAAGGGGTAAGATGTGTGGAATAAGTATAATAAATTCAAAGGGAAAATGTATATAGAAAGCGGTAAGATGTGTGGAAAAAGTATAATAAATTCAAAGGGAAAATGTATATAGAAAGATAAATTATTTTCAACTAAAAATAAAAATAAAAAAGTATCATTCCAAAAAGTAATAAATTTCAAAAGAAAAATATATATAAAAATGTAAATTATTTTCTAAAATTTTAAAAATAGTATAAAATACATTCTAAAACAAAAATGTAAATTATTTTCTAAAATTTTAAAAATAGTATAAAATACATTCTAAAACATATAATACCTTCTCAAATATTTTTCCTATTGAAGAATATTTTTTCATAAAAATATGACAAATATGAATATATGATAGTTATAAATTTTACCTCTCATCAATGAAAAAGTAAACATACCTTTTACAATAGGAGTATAGTATACCTTTTCAATACTAGATAATAAACCTTTTCAAATACATAATAATTTCCATAAAAAAAGACAAATATAAGACAATACGTATATAAGCCTTGCCCACGGGCCCTCGTTAATGTTAACAATATCCATTAATCCTACAAAATTTTAAAAAGAAAACCCGAAAAACCCCCTCTCCCATCCGGCCAATACCTAGACCGCCTCCGCCACCAGCCACCTCGCCGACCACCGTCTGAGCTTGGCTGGCTAAGAAACCGGGAACTAGGCATAGTTTAAAGCTCGATTCTGGAATATTCATCCACATCGCAGCTCCTCGCTTCTCTCATCCACAGCTTAGGCGGTTAGGTTAGTCAATGATTTTTTTGTTTGGGCATTCACTAATGTCGAGTCATATTTATTCTCACAAAAATTAAAGTGATTTCTGTGGGGATGTGGGATTACAGTTTAGCATTGTGTTTGAATTTGATTATTGTGTCAATTCTGAGAGTTCAAATCATATCATTTTTTCTCGGGCTGGTTTCCGGGCCCGCCAGCTCTGTCTCTATATATACACGCCTTCAGCCCCTTCAGATCCGCTGGCAATCCTTCCCACGATCTGATCATTTTCCCCTTCCATAACGAGCTAAAATTTCTAAACCAATTGCAGATTCTTCTTCTCCATACTCGCATCACTGTTCAAGCTGCACTCTTCAACTTCCGAAGCATACGGTAATACCGGCTGCAATTTCTTCGTGTGTGTGTTTTAGTGTAAATTTGAATCTATTGGTATACCAAAATGTATGTGTAGCTGGAAAACAGCATGCAGTTTATAGCAATTTCTAATTATTGGAATGCTTAAAATTGTCTCGAACAGTTTGGAAGTTGGAGAGTATAACCTAATTGTTTGAGTAACTAAAGCCATGATATTAAGCATATTTGGTTTTAAGAGATATTTCGAAGCCAATAATACAAATGTGCTACTATATATCATTGTTACTTTTGACCGAGCCCTTCGTGAAACTCGGTCACAGTATGCGCTGAAAGAAATCAGATTGTAAGAGCTTTTATAGAATAATACGGAGTAGTTTACATTCTCTTCTACTCTGCCTTTTGAGACTAGGTTTTGCTGCTTATGATTTGTTTTTTCCTTGACAGCTGATAAAATTGAGAGTCTGAGACATAGTGAAACGTGAACTGGTAAAGTTGATCTTAGGGTACTGTAAGTTGCATAAGTTGGCAATAATGCAAGTTATGCTTTTGGAGAATCACTGAAATGTGTTCGGCTGATTTTTGAGATAGTTGTTTTATAGGATGAATGTTCAGTTTCTATAAAGTTGAAGGAGTCCTTCATGAAAACTAAGTCACTGTATGTGCTGTGCTATAAGCCTATAACATGTTTAAAGGAGAGAATTTGTTAGAACAAAGTTGTTAATCACTAATTTGCTGGATGTTCTGACAGATGAGTTTAGCAGAAGACTCACCCGTACACTCTTCAAGCAGCGATGACTTTGCAGCCATTCTTGAGGCAGAGCTGGATGCTGCTTCTAATTCATCAGGTGATTCTGTAGAAGGTGCGGAAGAAGAGGAGAGTGGTGCTGAAGACAACGATGACATAAGTGACTTTGACTTGGATCATGAGAGGTGTGTTTAATTATCTTGTCCCCATACTGGTGGAGACTTGTCTTGAAGTCATCTGCAAATAATTTAATTGTAGTCTCTAAACTTGCAAAACAACCACGCTAATACCATTTCTTTTACCTTTTTCTAGAGAATATTTTTGAGTGGTGTGTTTATGCTGCTAGTCCTACTTTTGATTATTATGCTATAGTTTGCAAATAATGTTACATAATCATCACCATCAACATGATCTCATTATTGCAGGGTTAAAAGGCAGAAGGTGGAGTTAAACACAGGCATAGTAAATCCACAGAGCTCCTCATCTCAAGGTGCAACCTCAGAAAATATAGGTAGCTTGGTCATTATCCATTGAGATTCTTTTATTCTTTGGTCACTTTACTTGTGTATGTAAAATGATTTGAAAGACTAAAAATTAGTAGAAATCCACCTGGCTTTTCCCCTCTAATGAAAGGGGAGAACATGAAAATAGAAAATGGTTGTAGTAGGGGCTTGATTCTCTTTGTCATTGTTCTATGTCTCCTGCTGAAAGCGCTTTCTTATTATTTGGTTCTCTTTTATGGAAGTAACATAAGTTCACCCACTTTCAGTATCTGATGAAATTCATGTGTATGTTATCATTAATTTTCTCATCACATGGATGACACAAAATAACTTGATTATTATATGTGTATGTAAGAAAACATTACTGGAGTTGTAATTTAGATATGAGTTATGTTGGATAGGTGATTTGCATTTCCACTCTGACTTTTTGTTTGCACCTACCAACATTACAGTTTGAACTCTCATGTCTCCCTGATGTGTCATAGTCTTCATTGTGAATCTTCTGTGCAGTGTCATCGTCTGAGGAGGAAATATGTACACATCCTGGTTTTTTTGCTGGCATGTGTATGAAATGTGGCTTGCGAGCAGATGATGATTCTGGCGTTGCACTTAAATACATTGATAAGGTTCTCTAGAACATCTTGTGTAATTTTCTTACATCTTAGCTATATCTTTTGCTTCTTATTTTGACATGAATGGTGTTAGTGGTCTTATCTATGTTTGCCTAATTCTTTTTGATAAACTTAAACTTCCCTATCTTGTCACCAAATTCTTCAACAGCTGTAAATATATAAGATTGCAATCGTAACATTAAATCTTATGACGTAAATTATTCCCCATGCAGAATCTGAGGCTTGCTAATGATGAGATGACTCGATTACGTGACAAAGATTTCAAGGATTTACTCTTCAATAGAAAGAAGCTTTATTTGGTCCTTGATTTAGATCACACGCTACTCAATTCATCTAGGCTAACTGATATTACAGAGGAAGAAGCATATTTAAACAACCAAAGAGATTCTCTGCCAGGTATTTTCCTTTTAAGATTTTCTATGTTATCTGGTCTGGTAATCTAGCATTGCTGTGATAGGTGAAATCGTTTTACTTTTATGACGGGAGCTGGATTTTAGTTCTTGTTTCAGTTTTAAGACCTGTCCTATATGCTATTTCCTTGCCTCACAGTTTTATAATATTAGATACCTTGAAGACCAGCCTGTTCAGACTTGACAGGATGCACATGATGACTAAGTTGAGGCCATATGTACACACTTTCTTGGAAGAAGCTAGTAAACTGTTTGAAATGTATATATATACCATGGGTGAACGTCCCTATGCTTTGGAAATGGCAGATCTACTTGATCCTGGAAATAAATACTTCCATTCCAGAATAATTGCACAGGGTGATTGCACTCAGAAGTTTCAAAAGGGTCTTGATATTGTTTTGGGTCGAGAAAGCACAGTCCTAATCCTTGACGACACAGAAGCGGTTCGTCACTTGAATTCTGGGACTGTCATTTTAGCCTGCAGTTATAAAATGCTTGCAGTTAGATATCAACTAAGATATTTTTGCTCAATTAGGAGTATAATTTTAATCTTGAAGCAACTTCTTGAATTCACATGAAATTTGTTGTTTGCTAGCACATGATTAATAGATATCCATAATCTGTTTATAGGTTTGGAAAGAGAATAAGGAAAATTTGATATTGATGGATAGATATCACTTTTTTGCCTCAAGTTGTAAGAACTTTGGCTTTAGCCATAAATCACTTTCTCTGCTAAAAACTGATGAAAGTGAGACCGAGGGGGCACTTGCCACTGTTTTAAAGGTGCTTCAGCAAGCGCACAGTTTGTTCTTTGACAAGGTATTGTTTCTTCTCTCTCCCTAATTATTAACTAAGTTTATAGCTGGTTATTTGTTAGCTGCATCTGTTAATTATCATTTTTCTTTCAGGAATGCAAGGATAATCTAGAGGACCGAGATGTGAGACAGGTAACTCTTGGTTGAATGGCTGAAAGGGCTCTGTTCTTTCTACATTTTACACATAGGATTTTCTCCATATGTGCAAATATAACAACCAACTACAGGAAAGTAGAATGGCTCCATTTAGGGCACCAGTTCAAGAAAGCCGAGTCTGTTTAATCAATATTAACCAAGCTTATTTATTAGTAATTCTGATCATATCCACGTTATTATTTATAGATGAATGGAATGTTGTTTGGCACATAAAGTAGCTGAAGTGGGGACAGAGCTGTTATTTACATTGTGGCAATCCAAGTTATTTTGTTCACATCTTCTTCCTCTAGTTCTCATCATGTATCCAGCGAAATATTGCAGTCTTGAGTGATAGTCTACTTATTTTAGAAGTTGCTACCTTTTGACATGTAGATGTTCTGGCCGATACATGAGATTATCATATTTCATGCTTTTCTACTTGCAGGTGCTTAAAACTGTTAGGAAGGAAGTTTTGAAGGATTGCAAAATAGTTTTCACCCACGTTTTCCCAGTCAACTTCACAGCTGAGCACCACCACTTGTGGAGAATGGCAGAGCAGCTGGGAGCTACGTGCTCAACTGAAGTTGATCACTCTGTCACACATGTGGTGTCTGGGGATGCCGGGACAGATAAATCGCGCTGGGCCGTGAGGGAGAACAAGTTTGTAGTCAATCCAGGGTGGATCGAAGCTTCCAACATTTTGTGGAGAAAGCAGCCCGAAGAAAAATTCCCTGTCAGTCCTGCAAGGTGCAAGCAATAGATTACTCCCTCCACTTCTAACCTATGCTTTGTTTTCTAACATACTCGTTTACTACAAGTCAGAATAGACCGTGCTAGTGTTCGAAGGGCAAAGGCTTGAAACTCATTTTGATTTACATTAGCAAATAGTTGGTGAAGATTTTGTAATGACACGATAGGGATTCAATCCTAGCCTTTGCCTCAAGATTTTGTACATCCATAGATATCAATGGATTCGAATCTGGCCTTTGTCTATAGTAACCAGTTGAAAGGGGCTAACTAAATCAGCAATATGGCTTGCAAATTGCCAGAGCCTATGTTTGTTGAATGCAAGTGAGTTGTTTTTATTTCTCTGGGGTAAAATTTTACTAGTACTACTTACTATTTACAGGCTGTGTTTTTTTAATGGCTGAACGAATAGATCCAACTATGGTTTGATCATTTGAAATGAATTAAAAAGGTTGGCTCCTAAATTTTTTATTTCATAGAAAGAGGATAATGGGATAGAATCTGTAATCGACCCATTGACTACATTATATTTTTGAAATGCTGAAGATTAATGGAAATTGAATTGTTTTCTGGATAAAAATGATCTAATCCCTATTAATCCATCACAAATTTTGGCTTCTTCAAATATAACCATCGTACATCAATGACTAATTTATTACTACTATTTAATGTTCTAAATTGACGACTCTAATGACATAAAGTGCCTGCGGTGGAGTATTTGTCCCACGCACAGCCAATAAAGTGGTGCTACGAGATTCCATCTTATGATTTTGGAATAAGAATATAAGATGACTACTTCTAGATAATAATCATTGCGGGACACCGTAATTTCAACAGTACAAAATGTTTAAATTCACAGAGTCTAACTTTCCAAACTAAACTCATGAAGATTCTCATTCTATTGATAGTACTATTACTAGTATACTTTGTCACTATTAAAATGATAGTAGTACATTTTTTTCAATCCGTAACGAATAAGATGATTTTTTAATTTTGAAAATTTTCTCTCGCTCCAGTTAATACATTTAATTACTTTCGGTCTTAAATTAACATATTCATCTCATTTTTCTTTAATTCTTACATCCAACCTTTTGGACTCCAATTGAACACGGTTAACTAATAACCTTAAACTTCCATGTCAATAACAAAATATACTCCCTCCGTCTCAAGATATTAGACCTCTTTCTTTTGGGCACAAGAATTTAGGAGATGTTGCTTTGTGGTGTAAGTGGAGTTGGTAATAAAGTAAATTTTTACCATAAATAGAAATATATTGGGACATCCTAAAATGATATATGGGTCTAATATCTTGGGACGTGGCGTTTCATTTCGGTACACGATTTAAGAAAAATTGTATTAAATGAGTTAAGTAAAAGAAGAATAAACTAGATTATAAAAAGATAAAGAGATGAAGAGAGAATAAAGTAAGGAAAAGTAAAGCAAGTGAGAATAATGTGTTGATTTTTACTTAAAAGAGAAATGACTCACTACTATAAAATATACTAAAATGACAAAATGAATCAACTATTATAGAACAAAGGAAGCATATGTACTATTTAGTACTAAAATGACAAAATGAATCAACTATTATAGAACAAAGGGAGCAGCATACGTACTATTATCTTAGCCGGGATGGTAAATAATAACATCATAACAACACGAGCTAATTATTGACACGTAGACCTACAAAGGCATGGTACATCCGATTGATATATTGGCTACATTTGAACCAACAATAATCAATGGTTGAGATCATTATTGAAGTGATTTATTCCATGATGTTATATAAGAACAAATTTTATGATAAAAGTTAAAACTATGTGTAGATAGGATAGATTATTGGATGCATGTTCTTTGCTTCTATTTATAGAAAAAAGCAGACATTTACTTGATTTATTGCATTCAAGTAGAACCAACTATTTCATTACACATGTCCCTACTCCTTTTTCCCAAATAAAAAAAATTATCCCCAACAAAAAAAAAGTTATCCCAAATAAAGAGAAAAAAACTAATACATTGGGAGGGTGTAGGCGATTAGCCGATTCTTTGTATGGCCGGTGTGGCAAAATTGGCAAACAATAAGTCTTCGAATAAACAGAATATGTTTCAATTTTCGTAATATTCACTATAACATCATTTAGTTATTATTGACATTTTTGGTCTCAGTGTTATCAAGTTCTTCATTTTGCCCCAATAATGCAATTAATAATAAAGCTACAGGTACCAAAAAAAAAAACTATTTAAATACTTATGATGTTATAATAGCAACATTTAAAATCTTATGAATATTGTAATTTTAAGTAAAAGGTAGTACTTCCTTCGTCCCGGATAATTTGTCCTATTTTTCTATTTCGATCCGTTCCACATAATTTGTCTCATTTCACTTTTTACCATTTTTTATAGTGGATCTCATATTCCACTAATTCATTCTCACTCACGTTTTATTATAAAACTAATATATAAAAGTAAGACTCACATTTGACTCACTTTTCATTATTATTTCTTAAAACATGTGCTCGATCAAAGTGAGACGAATTATCTTGGACGGAGGGAGTATAACACTTGGAGTGATATAGAATTCAACTTTCATGTCTAATTAGATAAAGACTCGCGAGCAAGAAAAGCTCTTCGGATATGTCTTGCACTTAATTGGGTATTATTGGCTTATATTAAAAATTTTGATAAAATCTTATCTATGCATTATAAGTGAAGTGAACAAGATAAGATATAAAAATCTCGGTGGTCATACCTGTTGAAACAAAACGAATTGGAAACTGCTACTTACCTGATTTTATTTCACTTCGGCACTATAATCTCATTTGCAATAATACTACTATAACTTGATGCATATTTGACACGGAAGATAAATAAACATAATACAATAAGAACACTCATTTTAACTTAATTTTCTTTATATAACTCCAAAATAGATAAGTTAACTGTACGTAAAAGTCCCGATAAATATCCATTTAAATTTAAGCGGCAAATAGAAATCTTCAAGATTTAATCATTATATCCCAATTCATAAGAAAAATACGTATGAGTGTGCCATCATTGCATGTACGGGTCAAACCCGAGACTGGCTTTGGAACCGGACACCCGATCCGTGAGAGCATGAAGAATCATGTCCATTCATTTGATTAAGATAATCTACGATGAATGCATTTTTCTCACTCAACGAATAAGTAACTTAAGCATGGGGAACGAAATTTTTATTTTTTTTAAATGCAATTAATTCTACTACGAATTCATTGAATTTATGTGTTTAGTGTAGTGTTGTTATGTACTCATGAAAAACATAATTTGAAGATAACTCACCCACATATATAAATATATATAATGGTCTGCCTTTTTTATTGGTGAGACAATGAATATTCTGGCTTTCTTGTCATATTGAATCATTGATGTTCAACCTTAATTACATGCGTTACAAACTTAAAATTCAACTACTATACTGACATGTGTACATATAGTAGAATTTGCACCACATATTGCATTTTATTTTAAAATATGGTGGGTTCTAGGGCATTGATGCATCGCACGTAATTACATACAAATTGATACTAGTAATAGACAAAGACTAAAACGTAACTATCACAACAAAAACATCCTTCTACGTTCTACCATATATAGTTCTTCGTCAACTAGTGTTCAATTTTGTGGAAGATGTCATTTTCTAGAATTTATTTTTTTACGGAATTCACGTGGAGACATAAATCCATGGATGCATATGTGTCATTATTTTATTCGGTATTGATTTAAGTGTAACGATATATTGAAGATATTGTGTTTTATCTAACTGCTATACATGTGATAGTTAATGCTACTATTATAATAATAATAGTATTTGAGTTGCAATATCGGATGGTAACAAATAAAAGAAGAGCCGTGTGACTTAGAGGTTGAGATGCATATATGGATAAATATATCTTATTAATGGGTAACATTTATTTTCTCTACTTACTAACTTTATCCATTGATGTGAGTAGGTTGATGAGGTTTTGCTTTTGGCATAGCTTATTTTTCATCCTATCCTTTGCTAGAGTTTGGATTGAGATCAGATATACAAGGATAGAGTTTGGATTGAGATCAGATATACATTAATTTAACACTGCAATTCAAAATATGTGAGGTAAATTGTCATATTATATTGCGATCTCTTTAAAAAAATTAGATGTTCGCCCCCAACTTAAGGCGCGGCTCCATAATTTCGAGAGTTAGTAACCCGCCGTGCTTCTATGCATGAAGAACAAGTCCGTGCTTGCCTCCAAGAAGACATGATTGAGGAATTGTTTGGTCTCGCACCAACGTTTTCTAGCCTTGACAAACTTCTTCAATAATATAGTTTTTAGAATTTGAAAAAAATTTGGGATCTTTTAAGAAGTACTTTGACATTAAATATTGTTCCCTCGTATTTTAATTTTAAAATCAAAATAATGGATATTGTAAATTAATGTGAGAGGTTTGGGAAGAGGAAGTCTCAATGTATGAGTCGTAAGCAGACGCTGAAAAATATGGAATGATTGATGCGGTAAAAGGAAATTAAATGGCATGGCGAAAGTCCATCGACTGTGGATACTCTAACAACATTAACAAAAGCTCATTTAAAATACTATGAACTGATTAGTTATTATGCTTATGTTGGGACATAGAAACACTCTTAAATCAGACCGCAAAGAACATTTATATTACATACTTTTATTTTTCTGCTGTGTTCTTGCATTATCAATTTCTGAATATGTACACACCTGACACAAAGACATATATCATCATGTACATAAATAATTGGCACAGAAACATTGTACTCCTATGTTGTAAATAATTGTAGTAGTATTATCTGGGGAAGGTAATTTCAGCACCTCAATTGTAATGGAATCTTAATTAATCATAAGATCGTCTCTTCCAAATTTAAAATATTTACATGCTGCACTAATTGAAGCCCTAAAAAGATACTCAAATATTTAAATAAAAAAATAAAATTAAAGGTTCCTTTAGTTTCAATGTATTTGTAATTAATTTTGAATTAATACTATGATAGTGTAGTTAGTGGGTTTTTATTGCATTAATTATATGTTGTAATCAAAATTCAGACTCCTTCATCCTAGTACTCAACATTGTGAAGAAAAAGAGCACTTGATTTGGTGTATTTATTAATCAATGAATTATTGGTTTCCTCTACTCTTGGTGCAGGCCAATAAACACAGACGACATTCACCAAATAAACACAGATCATGCATAAAGCTAATATAATATTGGATTATACTTTATTTATGGAATAAAATATAACTGGTTTTATATCCAGGGATGGCGTGGAGAGGCAGTGTAGATTCCAGGAATGGGCATGGCCCCCATTCTTGACACAATAATTAGAAAATGACATATTCCCTCAATAATTTAATAAAATAGTGAAACTAAATAGAATCTGATGGATTTATTCTGACTACAATAAAGCATCCAGATTCAAATAATTCCACCCCAAAACTCTATTTTTTGCCACACTGTAATCTCAATAATCTCATTGATAATATTAAATTTATTTTCTTCCTATTTTTAGTACTTTGCCTAATTAAATCCTAAAACCCGTCGTATTGGATTTAGTAGATCCATTGCTATCTCTAGCAATGGTTAATTGAGAAACTTTCATCAGTAATTGAGTTTCAATAATCTAGCTATAATCACCACTCCTCCATTCCAATTATATACTATAATATTGTACTAGTACTTACTACTTGTTTTATCATTAAAATAATTATGAATTTTACTCTTTAAATAATGCAGAAATATTAAAAACTTTATTCATTAATACTAGTAATTTTTGTAATCCTTGTGAAAAATCAAATCAGCCTATACAATTGAGACACATGAAAGTGTACAATATTCCTTCAAAGATCAATTGATTGTGATTAAACCCCACAATTAGTAATAGATGGAACGTCTTTGTTATGCATATAGGTGTCGTTACACATCTGATTGAATACACCAACTGATCTAATTAGTTCACTAATATGTAGTGTATATATACTGTTAATCAAGCCTTAATTTCGTAGAGTTTAATTATGAGAAGAATTAACATCATGCCAGAGATCAACCGCAATGCTATCATGAGACAAACAGCAGATGTGATTCTCCAACCAAAATTAATATTTATGTCATGATTATATGAAATACTACTGGGCATAAAAATTATTTTAATATTTTCGATATTAGTATCTCTGAGATGTCAATGTCGCCATAGAATTGGAAGTTTGCAGGGCTTTGAATTTTTTATTTTTATTTTTTTTCTGGTTTGTAACTGCACATGTAGTTTCAGTGGTCACAAAACCAACAGCGCAATAACACTATCAAATCCGAGATATCATGTAATAATATATGTATAAGGAGTATATTTCTTAGTGAATGTATCATATTTTCTGTGAGCAAAATCATCATGCATTCCAGATTGGGCACATTGCTAACTTTGTGATTTTAGGTAATTACATAATTTATGAAATATCAAAGGAAAAAATTAATAAAATAAATCAAAATTAGAGAGTAATGTAAGCAATACGCAAAACAAACTGATTCCGAAAATGTAGCACATAAAATGAAAAATGAATATGATGGTTTTGATGGGTGTGCATCATTGTTGGACAATCAAATCAGATTGGCAATTCCATGTGAAATTCTTGGTTCATCTGTCTTTTATTATATACGTCCTCTCCTCCTGTCTAATTATATTTTGGAAAATTCAAGTTATTTGCAATTGATGAATGGATACTATGTAGTACGAGACTATGACAGATTTTTGAGGTGAACTATGTTTGTAATAAGTATATATTTTTTCAATCATGCCTGGAAAAAAACTTGTTTGCATAATTAACAGTTGATATTTTAATGTTTATAATTAATCTTGTACTATTATTACCTTTTTTAATTAAAATCTATTAATTTCAATCGTGGTAATGAATATAAATAGGATTATAACTAACGAGTTGCAGCACAGTTGACAGCACGAGGCTGTGGTTACAAGTTCAAACTCAGCCATGTGCTGGGAGACTTTTTGACCTTATCTGTGATACGCAAACTCAGATTCAGAACACCGGAAGTCTACCAAAAATTATAACCAAAAACCAAAAATTATAACCAAAAGAGATAGGAGTAAAATTTAAAATTTTAATAGGATAGTGATACATTCAATGAACTACTGTTGATTGACTTGGCTGTCCATTCAAATGCTCTAAAACAAACGATTTTTTTAAAAAATCAGTTATATTTACACAGGTGGCTCAATAAGAATCAGGGCTAGTACTTCTATTTTTGACAATTTATGAATATAGCCTATTGCTATACTATATTTTAGTCAAAATTAATTAATAAATAGTATATGGAATCGATCAATACGATTGGCATTTTGGCAACATAATTCGGCACGCGTGGCTTTGATTGTTTTTTTAGTGTTCAATTGCCACGTGCTCTGATTAAGGTTCACGAACAAGAACATGATTGTACTATTAATTAACTAATTATTACTATTAAACTAAGGTGATTTAAATATGCGCACAAATTATTATGGTTACGTGTTAGACATATATACTTCTAATTACTTTTGTTTTTTGAAAATTCGTTTGGTGGGTGGTTTAGCTTAATAATTAGATGTTGTGCTGTACAAAAGTATCTAATTTGAATACTCCATTAGTTTTGATTAATAATATTTGATTATTCAATAGGGTTGGCAATTGAAATTAAAAATATAACATATAACTGTCCTACATCAATGTCAAGAGAAAACTGAAACTAGTATATAACTCTTATGGACCCCTCTTCCTATCACCAATTGGTTTTAGGATGGAACCCATGAATTTCTATAAGACAAAGACACGCAAGAAATTCAATTTTGTTCCTTGCCACAGATTTTAGCCAAGTCATCAAGTTGTAAAATGAGGAAAATAAGCAACTGTTTATAATTGGTAGTCGCACATAAACATTATTCTAGTTCTGTTAAATTATAGTATTAACTGACAGAATTTGTTTGTCGATAAACCTTAATTTGTAGTGTATTTAATTATTTCATAAAATACAGTCTAAAATCAAGTGACACAATACGATTAAAATGTACTATGAGTAATTGCCCCGTCGTAATATCTAAGGTTTGTTAAGTTTTTGACTTGATTAATTAGTCTTAAATGCCCAATTAGAACAAGTGAAGGTTCAGTGAGCATCCAGGTACAAAATGAAAATGTCGTTGAGATTGAAGATGCATGTTACGTTATTAAATTATTAGTACGAAATTCTACATAAATCGAAATATCAGTTTTTTATTTGACAAAATAGTTTTTGTTGTTCGTTGTAGGCCACATAAATTGAACTGATTATTCAAAGTCTTTTTTTTCCCCCTTTATAAGAGGAATAATAAAAGATCAAATTTGCCAACATTATCAATTTCTACAATTCGATTTTTTTCCTCTTATAACTTTTAATCATTTTCATCTATATTTATCGAACTATTCATATCAACTTATAAGTTTTTTGAATGTCAATCAAGTCAATCCGAAAATACAAGAAGATGATCTAATTAATTTATAGGCACACTTCATAGACTAGTTACGGTCAACCAGAAAATACATCTCTAGTTGGCAACTGTTGACTTGCATATTCAAAGCACCAAATTTTAATAAAATATTTACCAATTATTTTATTAATTAAGATTTTATGTTGAAAAATTAAACAAATTGATAACGAACCCCAAAATTGAATGGGATTTCATGTTTTCAAATATAATTATGAACTTCAAGGGAAATTTCCTAACATGCTCTCGTACGTACTCTTACTAAGAACTAAATTAAATAATTAAATAACAATCATCGTATATCAATTAAGTGTTGATTTCGTATATACATCACACATGCATGCTTTGTCTTTATGTGAATGAAATATCGTATTAGGACATAATTATAAACTATTATTCTCTCCATCTCAATAATGGTTAATAAGTGTTTAATTTTAAGGTGGTGCATAACGAATCATACTATTAGGTATTTATGTATGTCTTGATTTTTTTTAGGTAGTGGTCTATTGACACTAGAAATTTATAGAGAACAAGGTGATCAATTACATTGAATTGAAGAGCGCACTATTCTTATGTATTGAAAGCTAATTAGTTCTTGCAGGTTGAATTGGACTACAAATTAAAGCTGAATTAAAGTAGCAATTATTAGCATGCCATATATGAATCGACCAACCAAAACCAAAATTAGAAGAAAACTAATTTGTTGCAAAACAAACCGCACTAACTAATACACAATATTAAGGAAATTATTACTAGCACTTTAATGAAAAATTTATTTACAGAAAAATTTAAAAAAGGCAATCAATTTAATGAAATTGAAGTGGCTGCTTATTATTGGTTAAACGAGTTAGGCTATCGTTGTTATCATGTGGGTTGGGTGGGCCGTCACAGCTGAATAGAATCTCTGCGGCCTGAATGGGCACACCTACCAATTTATTTAAGTCAATCAGAGCAAATTGCAACTAAATTTCTATTAATCGTAAATTTTAATATTTTTATTATATATAGAAATTACAAGTCGAGGCAAGTTGGAAATTGATTCGATGGCAGAAGATACAAAGAAAGGATAGGTTGTATATACCTAATAATACAGTAGCAGTTTAAAAGTTTTATTTATCAAAAAAGTGAAATAGAGATAAGAAAAATGATAATGTTGTATGTGGGGATGGGCAGCATCTGGTGAAGGTGATTTCATTTGAGGGGGGCTGGGGCCCACTCAACTGTCTGAGGCGTATTCTCCGAAAACAGAAAATAACAAACCATTTTTACTACTATTGGATAATCAAAAATTCAAAAAGTATATTCCACCCGAATCTTCGTAATTATTTTCGGATACCGTATTTTTACTAGTTTTAGACGGTGTAACTCTAAACATATACTCGTATACTAGTTATTAGATTTTTTTTTTCATGTAATTATTCATGAAATTTTTTACATGTCAATTTACTTCTCAGCCATTGAAAATTAGTTTGTTCTACACTTCTACTGTATCATGGTGTCCCAGACAATGTAGATAGAACTCATACGTTATAGCTACTTTTTGTATAAAGTGACACATTCAACATCCATTATGAGTACTTTTGTATAAATTGACAAAATTCAACAGCAATAAAGTATTTTATTTTTTATTTCCAATTTCAATTTAAAGTTTACGTTATGATAAGTATGAGCATGTGATATTTGGCCTTGAACATGAAATATGAATTATGTTGGCATAGAGGTCAAACGATTGATAATAAAAAGAATTAGTCTCATACGGAGTACTAATTTATTATTGAGTTTGAGCATTATATTCTTAATGATTATCGATGATCTATAAAAATATTGTTCAACCATGGATAATAACTGCTTCATCCATAATCTTAGCATATGTTAATGCCACAAATTTGAATGATTTGGCTGACTTAATAGACAATATGCATTGTGGTCCGGATACATTACTGTGAAATTGTGTGTTCAATAATTATATTTGCACATAGAAATAAAAATAACAACAGAAATAGAATACTTTTTACAGTTATTACTACTAAGTTGAAATTTTACAAGTACTAATATAGAGCTCAATATACTACATACATAGAGAATCAATGTATTGCCCGGACTTAGCGCAGTTGGTTCCGGAGAGCAGACATTGTTACAGGCAAACATTATTACAAGGAGAATCAATGTATTGCCCAAATAAAGCACAAATTAACGCATGGTACCCACAGAATTAGCTTTCCAGAAATGAATATACTAAGAAATGCAATTTGCCCAACAACGGTAAAATGGAAAATACCGAAGCGCAGACGGTTTCAGTTGAGCATGTGCGACGCACGTGAGTCGTCAATTATTCAGATACCGCCAAATGATGAGTTGCATCACTTTCACTGCTACGATTTCGACACGCCACTGCTGCAGCCAATTCCAGCCGTCCGATTAAAATCACTATAATGACGATACCACCCTCCAACCAGTCTATAAATTCATTAGTTCCCTCTGATTTAGAGAAAGCTTAGAGAAACTGGAAATCCTCAAATTGAGAAAGAAAAAATATTGCCCAAGAAAAAAGTTCTTCTCCTCTCCTCTCCTCTCCTCTCCCCCAATTTAATCTGGTAAAATTGGTGAGGAAACCCTACCAGGGAATGCAGAGAGATGATAAGATCGCCGGTTTCTAACCCCCAATTAGGCGGCGGAAGGGCCAAGAAACCGCTCACCAGCGGCCGTAACTGCCACCGCAAACACGTCGAAGACGGGTGAAACCGCCTCCACTAACCACCACCACTAGTGAACAGCTTCTGTTTGTTTCCTTTAGCAGTCTAGTCTAGTAAGTATATAAATCCTCTAGTTTTCTAAAAAACATGACGATTGCGTCGGAAGAGAAGTGCAGCGGCGTGCTCCACGGCAAGTACGAGCTCGGGCGCCTCCTGGGCCACGGCACGTTCGCGAAGGTGTACCACGCGCGGCACATGCAGTCGGGGCGGAGCGTGGCGATGAAGGTCGTGGGGAAGGAGAAGGTGATCAAGGTCGGCATGATGGATCAGGTGAAGCGCGAGATCTCCGTCATGAAGATGATGCACCACCCCAACATCGTCGAGCTCCACGAGGTGATGGCCAGCAAATCGAAGATCTACTTCGCCATGGAGTACGTCCGCGGCGGTGAGCTCTTCGCCAAGATCTCCCGCGGACGCCTCAAGGAGGAGGCAGCGCGGGGGTACTTCCAGCAGCTCATCTCCGCCATCGACTTCTGCCACAGCCGCGGCGTCTACCACCGCGACCTCAAGCCGGAGAATCTCCTCCTCGACGAGGAAGGCAATCTCAAGGTCACCGACTTCGGCCTCAGCGCCTTCTCCGACCACCTCCGCCAGGACGGCCTGCTCCACACCACCTGCGGCACGCCGGCCTACGTCGCGCCGGAGGTCATCGGGAAGAAAGGCTACGACGGCGCTAAGGCCGACATCTGGTCGTGCGGCGTCATTTTATACGTTTTGCTGGCTGGCTACCTCCCGTTCCAGGACGACAACATCGTGGCGATGTATCGCCGGATTTACCGAGGCGATTTCAAGTGCCCGCCGTGGTTCTCGCCGGAGGCGAGGAAACTAATCACGAAGATGCTAGATCCTAATCCTTCCAGCAGGATCAGCATCGCGAAAATCATAGATTCATCGTGGTTCAAAAAATCGTCGATAAAAATGATCAGATCTAAGGAGGAGCAGGAATTTGCCGCGGAGGATGAGGTGAGTTTGGGGAAAGGAAAGGAGGCGCAGACACTGAACGCTTTCCACATCATCTCTCTATCGGAAGGATTCGATCTGTCGCCGCTGTTTGAGGAGAAGAAGAGGGCGGAGAAGGAGGAGATGAGGTTCGCGACGACGACGTCGGCGAGCAGCGTGATTTCGAAGCTGGAGGAGGTGGGGAAGACGAGGAATTTCAGCGTGAAGAAGAGCGATTCGTGCGTGAGGCTGCAGGGGCTGGAGAGCGGGAGGAAGGGGAAGCTGGGGATCGCGGCGGATATATTCTCGGTGGCGCCGTCGGTTGTGGTGGTGGAGGTGAAGAAGTCGAGCGGTGATACGTTGGAGTACAACCAGTTCTGCAGCAAAGAGCTGAGACCGGCGCTCAAGGATATTGTTTGGACTGGGAATTTCGTTCCTGCTTGAATTCTTCTTCTTCAATAAAATATTATTGCGTGTGTGTGTGTTTTTGTTGGATTTGAGATTTCTGAATTGAATTGATTTGGTCAATTATTCAGATTGTTCTCTAATATTGAGGATCAGTGTTCCTGGTTGTTCATTAATGTATGTACCTATCTGTCTCTATGTTATAATCTGTGATTATGTACTGTTGAATTCATCCATCTTCAAACAAATCTTCGTTCAACTGTGTGTATTTGTTTTTCTGCAACATTTATAACATTCATCTATTCCTCCCAATTGAAATTAATATTTTATTTGACACAATTTATCTAGGTCATTTCAGTTTTCAACATTCTTGGGTGAATTCAATCTTTAGTAATTGAATATCAAAAATTTATATACTACTACTACTACTACTCTATCCATTCATAAGAATAAAAGGCTTATTCCTAACTCTCGAGAGTTGTTTATTTTAATGGATAAAACATAAAACAGACACGATCCATACGCTAGAATGTACATATAAAGGATAGAGTCATTTAGATTATTTAGTTTTGTGTTTTAACAAATGGATTGTGGTATAATTAAAATGGAAAAACAGAGAAAAATAAGATTTCCTTATGATAAACCTAACAAAATGCAAAAAATCAAAATGAAGACAGTTTTGGAATTTTGTACTACTTAACTACTATGAATTGAAGGATGATTAAGTAATTAACTACCAGTAATTAGGTGATAAATAATTATCTAGTTAAATGATTACGAATCATCATCAAACTTCAAGGTATCTTATTTTATCAACCTTGTCAGTCGATTACATTTTGAATTTGTGTCTAGTTAAACTAAGCCTCTCAGATATATGTGATCATTAATATTGTTAGCTTCACATAGGTGATGATCAATTGAATTTTATTTTTTCATCACGAGTATATTAAGAGCATATGCAGCGGTGGGCTGTCCGTCCGTGCCGCTGAGCACGAGCTCGTCCGTCCGCCGCTGCGAACTGTCCGTCCGTGCTAGCGGCACGCCGCTGCTCTTAGCTAAGAGCACGTCCGTGACGCTGAGCAGCCCTACGTGGCGTCTTCTTATTGGCCAACGGCATAGCTGTTGGTAAATTCGAATTTTCTTTCTTTTTTCAAAAATTCATAAATAATTCAAAATAATACCAAAAAATAAAAAATAAAAAATAAAATTTGGATTCCCAAAAAATAGAGCCGTTTATGGACGTTTTTTTTGGATTTTTGTGATTTTTTTTAATCCCAAAATCATCTATAAATACACACATTCATCATCCACTTTTCACACATTATCTCTCATTCATACTTTTTCATACTAAATCATCTACATCTTCCTCTCACCCAAACTCTCTCTAAAAAATTCAAAAATGGATTTCACCAATCTCATTGCGGAAGCGGAGCGCGAAGAACAAGAATATTATGAACAATATTGTGCCGCCTATGAAGCCTATGTCGCTGCCAATACCCCCGCCCCTCCTCCTCAGTCAACTAGAGCAAAACGTCGCTACATCCCTCGTGATCGAGAGGGAGCCCATGAAAGGCTCGTTGCCGACTATTTTTCCGACCAGCCGCGGTATTCAGAAGATTACTTTCGGCGCCGTTTTCGCATGTCAAAACGGTTGTTTATGCGTATTGTCAACACATTGCCCACCCGCGTTGAATACTTTCAAGAAGGTGCAGACACAACCGGTCGGCAAAGTCTCACGGCGTTACAAAAGTGTACTTGTGCCATCCGACAACTTGCTACTGGGCAAACGGCTGACCTCTTCGACGAGTATTTGCATGTCGGTGAGTCAACTGGAATCCTATGCCTCAAGAGTTTTTGCGACGGCGTTCGTTCTGCTTTCAGTGAGGAATTCCTTCGGGCACCCACCACCGACTATTGTCAATGGTTGCTTCGTCTTCACGAAACAGTCCACGGTTTTCCCGGTATGCTAGGCAGCATTGACTGTATGCATTGGAAGTGGAAGAATTGCCCGACTGCTTGGAGGGGGCAACACACTTAAGTGGCCACAAGTCCAACGCTTATCCTTGAAGCGGTCGCCGACTACCGCCTATGGATTTGACATGCATATTTCGGTGTTGCCGGATCCAACAACGACTTGAACGTGTTATATTCTTCACCACTCTTCGATGATGTTTTGAATGGTGTAGCACCGGCGATCGACTTCACCGTCAACGGAAATGCATACCACATGGGTTACTATCTCGCCGATGGTATCTACCCAAGGTGGTCGACTTTCGTGAAGTCGTTCAGCAATCCACAAGAGCAAAGACGGATTCTTTTTGCGTAGCGTCAAGAGTCTGCTCGTAAAGACGTCGAAAGAGCTTTTGGTGTCCTTCAAGGCCGATTCAACATTGTGAAGTCCCCTTCTCGGCTTTGGTACGTTAAGAATATCGCCGACATCATGTACACATGTATTATCTTGCACAACATGATTATAGCTGACGAAGGACCGATGGCGGCTAACTTTTACGACGAGGATGAAGCCGGAAGCTCAACCGCGAGGTCTCCCCCACACCGAGGTGTGCATACGACAGTGAACGAGAGAATCGAAAGAAGACACACAATGCGCGATACAAGAGCCCACACTGAGCTACAAAAAGATCTAATCAATCACATTTGGGCGAAATTCGGCAACGAGTAGTGCGTCTTTTTAATTTTATTGATTTTAATTGTGTAATTTTTAATTTTTAGGATTTTAATTGTGTAATTTTTAATTTTTAGGATTTAATTATGTAATTTTTAATTATTTTATAATTTGTAATAGTATTTCGGATATTTTTAATGCATTTTAATATTGTGGAAATATTTTTATTTAAATTGAATAATAGAATGGTGGGACCCTTGAGCTTGTCCTTAGCTAAGAGCACGAATGTGAGTGTTGTGCTCTTAGTTAAGGAAAAGGAGTAAAAGTGGGTCGGGGTCCACTTCCGTGCTCTTAGCTAAGAGCACGGATAGGAATGCTCTTAGGTGATGCTAGGTTTTGAATAAAGTTGTAAATAAATATCGTTTGTAAATTTCTCGCCGAATTGAAAGTGGTGGATGCATCATAAATCGCCCAAATAAATTAGGATGTTATTAATAACGCAATTATTGAATTGTATATGACAACATGAAAAATAAAATGATGATAGGGGTTGTCTCTATTTTTATTGGGCAAGGTGGATGAGCATCATGTGTTTGATGGCATGTCCACTTATAGAACTAAAAGGATATTGTTTTTTTCTGAAAAATTTCCTTTTCGAGGGAAGTGATGTCAAAAAGATATTGTTTTTTTTTTTCTACAATTTTTTTGCAATGATGTCCTTGGTTCCTCTCAAACTATACGTGCCCTTCTTGGATAATTCATTATTCTTATTTCAAGTATAATTATCACCAGATTAATCTTGATGCATGACTGAAATATATTTTAATTTTCTAAATTCTTGACTAAATTCTCTTTTTTGTATTGTGTATTGTTTGGTAGAGCTCACACCGCGTATGCAAACACTTGTGTTCTTATTTTTTGGATGATATTGTGCCTTTTTTGTTAAAATTCATAGTATTTGATTTAGTAGAAGTAACATATATACATTATGTTATATGGATGATTATTTCTCTATCCGTGGAAGTTATGTTGCTTAAGTCCCATGTTCCCCTTTCCTAAATTTGCAATAAGTCACTCAAAACAAACGCAATATATAATGAAATTGTTTCTCCCAAACTTGACAACATAAACATCAATCAGAAATGAGAGGTTGGGGGCATACCTTAATTATTCATTCAGAGTTGCAAAATGAATAACATTGCGACACCGCATATCTATTATTTATGAATAATGATGATAAAGATAATATGATTGTATTGGGAAATAATTTGAACTTCCTAAAATATAACACATCCTTATCAAACTAATTAAAACATCTTAGTGCTTTACAACTCATACTCTGATCAATAAGTTTGAGACAATAGGTTCGTATACTGTCAAATTGCTCCTTCATAAGTAACAAATGATAATAACTTATAACGAAATTATGGGTGATTTTGGATTAAAGTCTCAGTTTAAGTAATAAAGCGAAATTAGGCATAATGATTATTTTGGATAAAAGTCTCATTTTAAGTAATAAAGTGTTATTTCTAGGACATATCGCGAAGATTATTATTGAAGATAATTATTTCTAGGCTATTTTTCTTTTTCTTTTTCAATTTGGGGAAGGAAGAGTTATGTTATTTTAAGTACTATACATAATGCATAATTCGTGCCATTAACAACAATTTTGTCATTTTGATGTCAATTTGAATAAACATGTCCATTAACAACAATTTTGATGTCAATTTCTTACGAATTAATAGAGGCAATTAATTTGGATTAAATTTGAATGTACAACAACGATCATAGATATGCATATAGTTTATTAGTTAGTTTAGTTATATATTTTCGTGCATCGAATGCAGGAAAAAACTAGTTAAAATAATTATCATGTCGATATCAATACAATTGACAAAAAAAACATTAGATTTTACAAATATGATCAAGGGAACGGTCGATGGTCGACACATCTCAATTATTGCATTAAAACATAGTAATTACTGTATTAATTAAGATGGTAAAGTACAGAAAAATGATAGTATTATCAAGGCTTTATTCCTTTTAAATACAATAAAATAATACTACAATATTATCTGACGTAAATGAGACAAACATGTTGACACAAAATTCCTTCGTTAACAGAAAAAGGTTGACGCATTAAACAATGTATTTTGCATGTTCCCCATTTTTTTTTTATAAAGAAGTACTATGAATCTAAATACTTTAGTATTTGTACGATAATTATTAGACTAATTAGTGTAGGCCTTTTATTTTATTTGTAAAATGACGCTATCATATCCCAATGTACAAAAAGGTTAAGGGCGCTAATATATTGAGCCTAGAGCGAAGCCCAGTTCACAATATTAAAAGTTCATTATTTCTCAAAAGATTCGTAAGTCGTAACCCAATAGTTTTATAGTAGTAGTATTTATTTGGAATTAAGATGATATAAACATGATTAAGTGAGTATTTAATTAAGATTCCAGACGTCACTTTCACAACTTTGTAGATTGGGCCACAGGTTAGGCCCATTAAAATGCTAAGCTCAATCCATTAGGTTTGAGGAGTATAAAGGTCGTATTTTAGGATTAACCTAGATAGATAGAAAATAATACTCTCCCCTAAAAAAAATAAAGTAATTTGTGTATGATACGAGTTTTAATGTAGAGTTAATAAAGTAAGAGAAAAAAGTAAGAGAGAAGGAGAGAAAATAAGTAAGAAGTGGTGTTAGTGGAATGATTATTTATTGAAATCTTTCTATAAATGAATGTGCTCTGTTTTTGTGGATGCCCAAAAATGGTAATTGTGCTCTATTTTTTGTGGACAGAGAGAGTAACTTAATACAGTATATTATTTAATTTGAAGCATTGATATAAATAAATAATTAGGTTAAAAAATACTACTCCTACTATTTATTCATAATCGCGTTATAGGTTCTCATGAAAATCACGCTACTTACCAATAAGTAGTGTTGTGGAATTCGAGCTTGCAAATAAAAACTGTTAATTCACGAATTACCAATGTGTACTTTAATCAAATCTAATTTGATACAAGAATGTATTGACAAATACGTATTACCTATTATATTAATACAAGAATTCGAACTTGCAAATAAAAACTGTTAATTCACGAATTACCTATTATATTAATACAAGAATGTATTGACAAATACGTATTTTGTCTAACCAACAGTATTTCTAATTTGATAAATCAGTCCGATGACAGTCTACATAGGGGTGTTCAGTTGGCAATACTAAATCTCATGATTAAATATGTATCATGTTTGATTCATAAGATTAACCCCCACAACTTAATCCTAGATGGATAGTCTCCTGATAATTAGTCATAGCCTCCCCCTTCAACTTAAATAATCTCACAACTTAATCCTTGATGGATAGTCTCATGATTATTAGTAATGGCAACCGAATGCCACCATAGTACTTAAGCAAATCGCGGGTTGAATACTCATTATACCGACCATAGTCTAATTCTTCAAATTTACTAGTATTATTTTAAAATTCAAATATATACCCTACCTATATAATTCAATTCCTAATTCAATTTTTTTTTTATGTATCAAACTATACTAAGAAATGAACTATAAATTTAAAATTGAATGCTAGCTCTTTCAAATTCATACCCTCAGTTCCAAAATATCAAACGCACCTTACAGCAAATTCTTATTTTAAACTTTCGTAGCAATTCACATATTTTAAATTGAATTATTGACCTACCATATAAGATTTGATAAGTTTACACGAGTATATATGTTTATTCAAAATAGAGATTCGAGACAGAGTATACATATTTCATATATCGTAATGCATTTGTTGACATATTTGGCTTATTTGTAAAGGACTTTTTTTGCACTGATGTCTTAACTTTAGCATATTATTTATAAATGGTTCCTAACTTTTCGACTTGTTGCACGGTTGACCCCTAACAAAAAAAATTCCACCATAGGGCTCTAACAAAAAATAAAATCACAAACGTTACATATTTTGCCAATTTTCGAACGAAATTGCCCAAATAGCTTGAAGGGCAATTGCGTCTCATTATACCTGAAACCTGCCAGCCTGCACACCTATGTTGTGACAACAAAGCTAGGGTGTGTAAGAGATGTCAAAAATCAAACAGTCTATTTGTTTTCATTTTGTTATGATGTTGAGTTATATTATCTCTCCCTCTTTAATCATTCGTCTTCGTTTTTTTCTGCCTTCTTCCCATCTCGTTTTTTTCTTCTCCGTCGTAGTTTTGTGAACCCCACGAATCGTCATCCCTAACTCGAGTTAGTGTGGTTCTGTTTATTTTTTATAGAGTGAACTGCTTCCCGTTTAGGCTAAACGATTTGCAAAGCGAATTAGGGGTTTAGGGATTTCCGATTTTAGGGTTACCGTACTATGCAAATATTGGGGGATTTCATTTTAGAGAGTACTATATTTTGCAAATATTGGGGGATGTCATTTTAGCAAACGATTTAAGGTTACAGTAGTGTGGAAATTTTTGGGATTTCATTTGTTGTTGTTTTTTGGCTATTGCGTTAACTTTAGCATATTATATTCTAATTCTGGATTTAATTTTGGTTTCGTCGAACTTGCAATGCTGATTTGAATTTTGTTATGTTGAATTGAATTCAGGCAGGCAGGCCCTGTTGCAATGTCCTCTTCTTCTTCTCAATCTTACGGGTCAAGCTTCAATTGGAATTGGCCTCGTCCAGAAATTGTGAACTGTAATCATGATCTTGAGGCTGAGCTTGTGATATCTAGGACGGCTGCTAACCCGGGTAGACGGTACTATCGCTGCCCAATATGGAAGGTTAAAATCTTGTATTGTATTAAGTATTTTAAAATGAATTTTGTTGGCAGACACTTTAATTACCAAGTTATGTTGGCAGGAAGATGATTGCAAGTTTTTTCGATGGGTTGATGCGAGCCTGTCCCCAAGCCAAGATAGTTACTTTCAAAGAGTGAAACTTGAACGAAACCAATTCGAATCTCAGCTTAGAGCCAAATCGTTAATTGAAGGTGTTCTTGAAGAGAAATTGCACACAAAAAGTGAGGAGTGTGAAGCGTTGAAGTTACAATTGACAGCGAAAACGGACGAGTGTGAAGCTTTGACAATGAAAATTGCTAAAACAACGAAGACGTCCCGAAAGTATAAATTCACAATCTTGTTGTTATGCATTGTAATATTTCTACTTTTGTAACGAACTAGGACGTACTGTCTTTTGTTATGGTATGTGGGACGTACTATATTTTGTTATCTAATATAATTCATCATGTTTTAATTTTCATTTTTCGATGTCACATAGCAGTATTTTACTTATTATACGATATAATCACAGAAGCCACAAACTAGTTTACAATCACATAAGCCACAAACAAACTAGGATACAATCACAGTTCAGGACACAAACTATGTGAGAAATCAGTATTTAGTTTGCATGGAATATCATAAATCACGACTCAGTTCACGATTCAAATTTGAAGTTATAACATAAAATCACGAATGAGGTATTCTACTTTGGATGAAATAACACACTACGAATTGTCGAAGATGACCATCAAATGAATATGCTTTCATAACCAGCTTTAAGAATCAGTTATCATCAGTTTATCTGTGCCACCGAAATCCATACCAAAATACATGCACCATATTGTTTGACACCACAATTTAACATATCTAACTTCAGTTCATCACCACTGCTACCAAAATACGTACCAAAATACATGCACCAAAATATTTCCTCAAAAACACCATAATTCACAATACATGACAAAAAAAACCATCTCCAATACCTCCAAACACCTCCACTGCACTGCTGTCTCAGTAAGTAAGATAGTCAATCTTGATCACCGCGGCGGCCACAACGCTGAGGCTGAGACCTGGCCCTGGTCCTGCTCCTAGTGCTAGGTCCCGGATCCGCAACATTAGGCTGCAAGAAAGAATATGATATACAAAAGCACTTCGTATTATTTTATGCGAAAATATAATGCATACTACCTCTTGGCTTTGGCGATTGTTTGATGAATCGGGCAAGTTACTCCCCCTCCTATCCGTCGTATGCGACCCACTTTGCTGCGAACTCTCTCCAACTTCAGCACGAGCATCTGTCCGAGGATCATTGCTGCAAGTCCTCCTGTTATGGCCTTCTAACCCGCACCGGCGACATCTCATTATGAAGGTCCGTCGCAGTGACTCACCTTCGTCGGCATGAAGACGAATCTGGGGCTCCTCACGCCTCAATTTCTTCGGTCGTCCGCGCTGTCGCTTTGTCCTCGGAGGCGCCAGTTCCAATGCACCATCACAACTCTTGGGCCAATTGTCCACCCCATTGATTGGGTAAAGGACATTTTCGTATAGCAACGTCATAGTGGACTTCAAATAATAGCGGGAGACGTATCGCGTGACATCCTCGCCATTCTTGTTGATTGTTGCGATAGCATGAGTACACGGAATCCCTGTCAGCTGCCACAGTCTGCATGAGCATGTAAAATCGCGCATGTTCACAACATATTGCCCAGACGGCCCTGATACTTGGTACGAAGACTCTCCATTCCATGTAGTTCTCCATGAAGAAGCTCTCGCGTACCACTTATCAACAATCTCCTTGATAACAGGAGGGACTGCGTGATTGTAGCTTTTGATCCACTGGCCTCTGATCTGGAGCCTTTCCATCTGACTGGTTCGGATGTCCTCCAACATACTGATAATAGCCTTTTCTCGAGCCAATGCAATCTTCGAATTAAAGGTCTCGCAAATATTGTTGAGGAGCACATCACAACAAGTATGTGGGGAGAAAAAATCCTTCACCCATTTATCTTTGGGAGCAACCCCAGAAAGCCACTGATGTGTTGAAGGGTACTCAATCCGCAGAGCTTCCATCTTGTCCACGTAATGTTCCAAAGTTGTACTCGCGGCTATCTCCCACAACCGTTCTTTGAAATTTTCCCCAACGAATCTCTTCTTGAAATTATTGTATATGTGCTGAACACAGAAGCGATGCTCGCTTTGTGGGAATTCCTCAGTAATCACTTTCGCAAGACCCTACCACCCGCAGGTACACAACAATCATACTAAATAATCATACTAAATATTTGATAAAAACACAGATAAAGTATTATTAAAGTTTAATCACATCCGAAGTATAATATGTAACGTAACAGTGAAATCACAAAAAGGTACATACCTTTTGTTGGTCATACATAAAGACATATCGAGGGCCATTTGCGTGCAAATCGAGGTCGTCGGACAAGTACTCCAGAAACCACTTCCACTGGACATAGCTCTCTGCTTCAGTCACAGCCCAGGCAATCGGCCACCAACCATTGTTGGGATCAATTCCCATTGCTGTCATTAGTTGCCCTTTGTACATTCCTCGCAAGAAACACGCATCCAAGAAGATAATTGGTCGACAAAACCGCGTCCACCCCTTTTTCAATGGTCCAAGGCAACAGTAGAACCTCAGGAATCTCGGGCCTACGGCGCCAGTATCCCTCGTATTCTCATAATGTATATGTACACTGGACTCAGGGTATGTCCGTTCCAATTCGGCTTTGTAGTAGAACAGGTTCCTGTACTGGGTTGCCGCAGAGCCGAATATGCCATCCAGTGCGTGCTCTCTGGCCCGATATGCCTTCATCCTACCTATATTTAGCCCAAAATCTTCATCGACACATTGCCGTATAGCTGCTAGCGGAATGTGAGGGTTGGCTTTGATCTTTTCCATGTAACGCTCACCTAGCCACTTTGCAGTGAGCCATTTCTGATCCAACACTTGGGAGCATGTGTGCGCGTGATCCCGTTGCATATTCATGACTACATAATCCGCTCCATTGTTTGTCTCGAGCTTCCTCAAGTACACATACCACTCACAGCCTTGCCCTTTACACACGGCACGTAGTTTGTCGCCGTCATTTTTTTTGACGTGCACCCGCCGTCTGGTCATGATTGCATACTGCCTCAATACATCAAACAAGAAATCTCTATGCTTAAAAACATTACCAGGCTTCCACATCGGTATCTCATTAGGGTTGAGCTTGAACGGGGTATACTTGATGCTTTTCTTCTTCAAACCCTCCAAATCTTCAAGGTCAAAAATATCTTGTAGCTCGTCCACAATTTCATCCTCGCATAATGGATTCTCTGTCGTCTTCTTCTTTTCCACATAAGGCGAATACTTCCTCCGCCGTTTCTCCCCTGGACCCGGCTGGTCTTCACCTTTCCCCGGCTGGTCTAAACCTTCCGCTGATTGGTCTTCACCTTCCCCCGGTTGGGCTTCACCTTCCCCCGGCTGGTGTACATTCTCTTGCTCCTGACACGGATGTTGTTGCTGGAATATGGATTCATAATACGACGTAAACAGCTGTTCATCTCGGCAAATGTGTGCCAACGAGATAAAATGATCGACCTCCTCATCTTCATCACCACTCGGAGGTCCCTCGTTATGGATATGGTCGCCGTCAGGAACATAATCAAATGATGATATGTAAACCTCCTCTGGTGCTTCTAGTTCCGGCTCAGCATGTATATCCGGTACAACATGTGGTACTTCCGGCAGTTCAGATACTTCTTTCGTTGGAGCTCCATCTTGCACATCATGATGGAATCCTGACATTAGTATTTCATCCGATATGTTCTCGACAATGGGAACTTCTAACTGTGGTTCGGCTGAAAAGTCCATGCTCGGTTGGTACATATTATCTTCAACTGTACTTGGCACTTCCACTTCCACTGAGTCAGACACTTGGTCACGAGGATGTGCAGGTGAAGGAGTAGGAATTGATTGCTCCATTGGAACTACAACCTACAATGCAAAAAAGATAAATTTTAGATGCATACTAAACATAAAACATAATCACAAATGTAGTTCCAAGTTGAGTAGTAACCTCTGCTATGCATTCATGGGCATCTCGGCCACCTACTATAACTTCTTCAACAAGATTATCTTCAACGACTTCAACCTCAAGTTGTACATCTGGTACAGATTGCCCACAGATTGCCCAGTTGACATACTTGTTTCTGGCATACTCGTGACATCCTACAATATTTGTACAATACAAAACATCATAAATAAATCACAGGAGAAGACCCAATATTATTGCAATGTAACTCATAAATCACAAACACCATATCTACCTCTTGCACGCATGCATGTACTTCTCCCTGTCCATCAACTCCCACTACTGCATCAGTCTTTTCACACTCGGCAACAACAGCTTCGGATTGTGCTCCTTCGGCACTCCTACATGATGCAAATGCTTCCTCCAAATTCTTACGGGCTGCCTCCTCTTCCCTCTTCCATTCCCGACGTTTGTCTTCTAAACTTTTGGTCAAATACTCTTCAAACTCAACATCCCTAGGGTACCACTCAATCATCAACAATGGTGACACTGTTTTCTTAAACTCATCCGGCTGTTGTTTCTTCTTCTTTGGTTTAGGTTTGGGCACAATAATTGTTTTAGGTTCGTCAATCTCCTCAATCACAACTTTAGATTTTTTCCTATCTTTGATAAATTTTAGAAACTCCTCCGCTTCTTCCCTTCGCTTCTTAAGTAAGGCTGCCGCCGCCGTTATCTCGACGACGTAAATGTGAACTAGCCTTGTGCTAGTAGCCGCAACTTTGAGAAAAGCGGCCAGATGTGGGTCGTCAATAATGGGCATCAACTCACCGTGTATGTCAACGCCCATACAATCACCACTATACTTTGGATGAACGTAATAGAACTCGCAGACGGTTTTCCTATCATACTTCAACCTCAACACCATACTAGACAGATCTAATAGCTCGAATTGGTTAATATTGCAATAGTCAAAGAATGTCAGGTGACCCCCAACATACTTCTTCTGTCCATTGATTTCGAAGAGTGAACCACCGTGATGAAATGCAACGGAAAACCTCCCTGGATGCTCCTCTGTTAGGGTTATTAGAAAATTAGAAAAATACCAAAATGTCACATATAGAGTCTGAAATCAGTGAAGAACGCAACGAAATCAAAACAAATTCCCAAAACTAACAATTTTCGAAACCCTAAATTAAATCACAAAATTGGTAGGTGAGCTATTTGTGAAATTTAAAATTGAACTTACTGTATTCTTCTTCGGGGTAAAAGATATCCAACGCAGGATCGCGGATGTCCCATGTTTCTGGGTCTACGTCGATTACCTCCGGACGGCGTCTGGGTGACGGTGGCGGAGACGGAGACGGAGACCGAGACGGCGACGGTACCGAATGCTTTTTCTGCCGCGTCGAATGACGGGACGAGGACGCTCCAAAGGTACCACCTCGTTTTCGTTTAGGCGGCATTGATGAAAATGACGTCTGAGAGAGCTCAAAGGAAAGTGAATTGGAGGGAAGTGAAAGTAAGTGATTTAATTTCACATCCTACTACTATCTAATATATTTCAATTCAGGTACACAACACACTATGTTGCGTGTGAGAAGCCAAACGTCGCCTGCAAAATTTCAAGGGAGAGAGATGTCGCAGATGACATTTCCAATCACATCATTGGGCGGATGTCAGACAAACTGCATGTTGCAGGCATGCAACAGAGGCGGCATGGACAAATAGGCGAAAATGCCCTTTAAGGGCTTAAGGGTGTTATTGTCCGAAATACCTGGTTTGTGATTTTATTTTTTGTTAGAGCCCTATGGTGGGTTTTTTTTTTTTAGGGGTCAACCGTGCAACAAGTCGAAAAGTTAGGGACCTTTCATGCAGTTCACTCAAATGAAAAACGTTATAAACAAATGGAAAAGTAGTAAAAACTTATGAAACAAAGCATAAATGTTTCAAATGTGATTATTCCCTATATCAATGACACATTTATGCTAATTGGAGTAAAATTTAGTAGATATTACGAAAGTGAAATCTCAATTGTGTGGGGACTAATTATATGTTATTCTAAAAAAATAAAGAAAACTACATGATAAATTTGATTTCAAACTGAAAAAAAATCTAAAATACTACTCCATGAAGAGTCACAATTGTTTGTCTTCACTACATGCTTTAAGCATGCAATGGAAAGGGGTGGGCATGACGATCTACAACGACTTGCTTAAAGCATTCGCAAGCACACCATGAATGTTGTATTCAAAAATATAATATCAAAAGTGCTAAGACCATCTCCAATCATATATCAAAACTTATTTATATGCTAAACTGTAACTTAATTTTAGATTTTTCAATGGAATAACACTAAATATGTTTACTGCAAAATTTGTGTGAGACAAATACTATAAAATGGTTTAAATTGTTGGAGTAAAAACTATTTTTTGGTGTGACAGCTACTCAAAATGGCTTTGAGTTTGACATAAATGATTGGAGATGGCCTAAATAGCTATAATACGCTTGTACATACTCCCTAGTTCCTCCGTCCGTGAATAGGAGCCCCGTTTTTCCATTTTAGTTCGTCCACGAATAGGAGTCCCAATTACTTTTACTATGAATGCTAATAGGATCCCACCTTCCACTAATTCATATCACTCACATTTCATTTAAAACTAATATATACAAATGAGACTCATATCTCACTAATTTTTCCCACCCATTTTTCTTGACATTTATTAAAACCCGTGCCGCTTATAAATGAGACACCTAATGGAACGTCCCCAAAGAGTATGAACTATTTCTTTTTTCGTCTGTCCCTACAGAGTATAAACTTTTTAATTTTGAAAAACTCAAACAACATAATACCCTTATACATCATTTTATTTACAACTTATACCATTACTATTAACACTTATAATATCATTATTATAATGTGGACCTCACTCTCAACTAACATTATTTCCACTGCATTTTTCTCTCTCTTACTTTTCCCCTTATTAATTAAAATTCGTGACAAACCCAAAGTTCATACTCTTTAGGGACGGAGGGAGTATGATTTTAGATTTAATTTTATAACATTAAATTTAAATTTAGATTTTTAAATATTAATAAATTAATTTTAATTAAGTTTATTAGTTTATGTATTCTATTAAAAAAAAGTGTTGTGCAAGCTGGCTGCGTAGTTTTTTTGGCTATATATATATTGAGGTGATTCGAGAAACATAACTCATTACTATGATTCATCTTTCTGGTGGCATAATATATTTGTTCCCAATTTAGAAAACGGTGCTCCATCAAGATCTCGCCTCTGCAACTTATTCAATTGCAGTTTCCTTTCAACTGCAAAATCAATCTGCGATGAGGGAAGCCAGCAGAGAACCAGAGTCCCCTGGGTTGAACAGCATCAACTCAGTGATGAATCATCACCAATTCCTCCACGAAATGCTGCAGCCCTCCAATTTCGATCCCACGTCGTCTCACGAGGACTTTCTCGAACAGATGCTCTCCTCCGTGCCTCCCACCCCTTCCTCCTTCCCTTGGGCCGACGACCACCCGCCGCCGGGGAATTCCGAGGATCATTCGCCCGCGCTGCGGATGAGGCACCACCAGATCAGCGGCGGCGCCGCCAAGGCATTGATGCTCCAGCAGCAGTTGCTGCTCTCCAGAGGCTTCTCCGCGCCGATGCATGACCACAACGACGTCGTTGACTCCTCGTCTCCCAATTCCGCTAATCCGGTCTGCCGTTTCTCCTTTTTCCCCTCTTTCCTTTTTTTTTAATTTCATTTTTTTGTGCCAACAATTGAATTCGAATCAATGTGAGATGAATTCAGGCAAATGATGCATCAATTAAAGGCCTATTCAACGCCTTCACTGGATTGCCTGGTCAAAATTCCAATCAATCTCAGCAATTTCACCACCTTCAGGTTTTCCCCCAATTTCATGCCCATTCATACATCACTGATAAATTGCGTGTTCATGAACATTAGATTTGAAATCGAGGATCTCCGGAAATGAATACTGATTGATTTTTTAAAATATTCGAAAGGGAGGAGGTTTGCAACAGTCTCAGAGTCTCAGTGGGGCCGCGGCAGCGACGAGTGGAGACGGGGCGGCGGGGCGGTCGAAGCAGAAGGTCAGAGCAAGGAGAGGACAGGCTACCGATCCTCACAGCATCGCTGAAAGAGTACGAATCGTTTTACTATACACTTCAGAAGCAGCTTCTTTTTTGTCTCCTCCATATTGATTTTATTGTGACGTCATTTCTTTGCCTTTGTTTTTTTCTCATTGTTGATAGAATATTATTTATATTAATTTAGTTTTTCCCTTACGTGGGTGAAATGGTTAATGAGCAGTTAAGAAGAGAGAGAATTGCGGAGAGGATGAAGTCTTTACAGGAGCTTGTACCCAATGCTAATAAGGTGATACCCCCGCTTCTGATTTTTAATACTAACGTCAATCCCTTAATTATGTAATTATATGATAATTAAGCTAATTAACCTTGTAGGAGTATTAATTACTACTAATAATTTAGAGTAAAGGGAATTAGTAGCATTCATTCCTCATGCGGAAGATGAAGCTTCGTCTTGAGCTCCTTGTTAATAACAAAGAGAAATCTTTTGCATTTTTTTGCTAATCAAATTGCAGAGCCACGTGCTATTTAATGAACCTTTGGAATATAAATCAAAGTGAATATCTTGCGAACGTGTTCAAATGTAGAATGTATACTGATTTGCATGTAATTTTATTTCTATAGATATTACACATCTGTAATTATACAATGTATACCATCTAAAATTATTGGTCAATAATTAACTGGAAGATTATTCGTGTGGTATATAATGCAATCTACTCCTGCTTGGTATATTACTGGTACTGTTGATTAAATTATAATGATGCTAGTTGGATTGATAATTATTTATAAAAAAAATAGGGTTTGAAATGTAATCATATGAGATTTGGGGGAGATTAAGCTAATGATTTGGTGCTTCTTTGAATGACAGACGGACAAGGCCTCAATGCTGGATGAGATAATTGATTATGTCAAATTCCTCCAGCTCCAAGTCAAAGTATCTCTTTCTCTCCCTCTATAAATAGATATATGTATGCATTAATATATACTTTCACACATCTAGATTTGTTTGTTAAATATATTAATTAAATCTGTTTTGGGTTGACAAATTGTATGGGTTGTAGTATATTAATAAGACAGTTGTATGAGCTGTAGCATGGAGTAATTTTTTTAAAAAAAAATCTTACTATTATTCTATCAAAAGTTATTATTTATATTTAATTATGTGGAAATGTACAGGTTCTTAGCATGAGCAGATTAGGAGGTGCTGCAGCTGTGGCTCCTTTAGCTCCAGACAAGTCACCAGAGGTAATAATCATGCCTTCTTCATATTTTATTTTTCAAGATTATATTTTCACATGGCATTATCATTTTATAAATGAGGTTCAATGTTGATCAAAATAGAAGATTGGATTCATTAAAGCTGTATGTATGTGCGTGTGCGCGCAGGGGAGGCAGCCGGCGGCATCAAACAACAACAATAAGGATGGAATGGCGGCGACGGAACAGCAGGTGGCGAAGCTGCTGGAGGAGGACATGGGTTCTGCCATGCAATACCTTCAAGGAAAGGGGCTGTGCCTAATGCCGATTTCGCTTGCCACCGCCATCTCCACTGCCACGTCACACTCCCGTAACCCCCCGCACATTGGAGAGGCTGGTGGAGGCGGGCCTTCATCGCCTAGCACATCGGTTATGACCGTCCAATCATCAGCTACTACCATCGGTAGAAAGATGTCCCTTCAGGAAGCCATTGCTGCTCCTAAGTTGGAGTGATGATCAATGCATGTGCATTGAAGTATTAACTGCGTAACTTTTAAAATGTAAACCAAGTTTGCATGTCCTAACTAATGAAATAATATCTTTTTTATGCTTTCCACCCGCATTTTGCTTTTACCAAATTTGTAGTACTATTAGTTTCGAATGAATTATTGTGGAAATTTCGAAATAATATGGTACGTTGTTTTAGTGTTTATCCATCTTGTCTCGCCTCAATATCTCTAACATATTATAGTGAACTTTATAAATGAACTAAAATTGGAAAACCAAGATTGTTGGTTTAGTGACACATTGAATACAAGCTTCAACTACCAGTCTCTGGTGAATGACAGCTTAACAAATACGGAGTAAAAAAAATGAAAAGTGAAAAAAAAACCGAATCACATAATTAACTCACAAAGGTGGAGCATAAATATAACTATATAAGAATGATGCTATCCGACTTTAAATTCTTTATCCAAATTAATAGGGCACAATGTACATCCCATTTTTAAAATCGGGCACCATTTTCCTATTTCTTGTTTGTTAATTTTAAATTTACCTCTTTAGAAAAGTCACTTAGCTTTATGGGTGATGATTGCCGGAATAAAGAGGATTAGGTTTTAGTCAATCATCCATTGACATAAAAGGAACTTAATTAGGTTTAATGAAGTACTATATTTTACAACAGTTAGGTTTGGTGTTACATTGTCAAATTGATTATGTTCTCACAAAAAATGGTAAATACCTCACCTAAGCTTCAAAATATATTCTCATTCTTAGTGTTCCAACTTCCAAATAAAATTAAGGAACATAAATGGAAGTGTTCCCAAAAATGATATACTACTAAAATATAATTGAAAATTATGTTCTCAACTTAAGGATATTTTTCTTTGTACCATAAATTTTGGCAAATTTTCAAAGTTTTCCAATTAAGTAATTGCATCTCTATTTTTGTATCTTTATCAATTGGATTTGTCGTTAGTGTCTATGCATATTTTTATATTTTCATTTTCTTATACTTGCATATCATGTGTATAATATAAAATTGGTGTATATAATCCACATCAATAAACTGAGTTATGATCTACTAACAACTTTTATTCCTTGAACAAAATGACGTTCAATCCTCAAATTTCAACAGAAATAAAAGTAAGAAGTCAGAAGTTTTAGAAAATTCAGATCCTCCAACTTGGTACTTGGAGGCACGTCTAATTGAAAAATTCAACCATATATGGACACACACCAAACACGCGTAAAAGAATGTCTGGGGAAATATTTTATGGAACCTAGAAAATAAATTTCAAGACTCTTCATTATATAGGTGTTGTTTGTTACAGTGGCATTATCTTTTGTGTCAACGTAGAATCACAAGTTGGTAGTATGATTTATTCAACGATTTGGTGAAATTAAATATTTTAAATTAATCGATTCTATTGAGACATTAAAGAACATCGGAAACAAGAATATATCGAATTATTTGTTGCAATTAAAGATGTGCAAAATCAACCATTCGAACATCGAATCAAACCAGTAATTTCAGTTCAGTTTGGATTTTCATGTTCAAATCGAATATTTCTGGGTATATGTTAAGACATTAATTGGCATGATGACTTTATATGTCGAAATCATGTGAATCCAAACTATACTAATCCTCCTAAAAACTCCACTACTTCATAAATCCATTAGTTTTATTAAAAAAGTAAAAAACATTAACAGGTCTAATCCTCTTTTCTTAAACAGACTAACAAAATAAACAATACTCCCTCGTTCCCGTTAAGTGTTCACTTTTGTTTTTTCCGTCCATCAAGTGTTCACTTTTATTTTTACTATAAATGATAAGTAAATATAACATTCCACTAACTCATTCCACTCACATTTTATTACTGAAAGTGTGATTTGTATTTTTAATTAACTTTTTCAACCCATTTTCATTTACATTTTTTAAAACTATGCCGAAAAGAAATTAGACACTTGATGGGGTACTGATGAAGTAAAATTTAGTAGGACAACGTACGAACACAAATCTAAAGACATTACTTCTCACACACAACATGCAGCCTTGTGACATTGGGTAAGTTTTTCAGTCCAAATAAGACTACTAGTGTTCTTTATCAGGTCTCATACTTGTTTCTTTATATAACATTGAGCAAGTTTTTCAATCCAAATAATACTAGTAGTACTAGTTTATTTTGTAGGTCTCTAAATTTCCGCCACTAATATTTTAGTGACAAGTATTTTGTCGTGATTTTGTTTAGCTACTAGATCCGCCACTAACTCGGTTACTTTTCGTAAATATAAGATTTTGTAGCGGATATTTTCGCCACGAAATAACAAATTTTTTTTATAGTTTGTTTTAAAACCGACCAATACTACGCTCAATATATTTATGGCATACATTGGATAAAAACTAAAGCCCAAAAGCCAAGGATCATGCCTCGATCAATTTTATAGGTTATTTGCAATGCAGCCGCCCGCACTCATGGCGACTGCATTGCATGCTCCATAATTTCCAACCACTCGTCATCCCACTTCCATTTGTGCCTCATCGAAAAGATGCTTTGAGGAGAAATTACAATAACCATATACTATGGCACGGTTCTCAAATACAAGCGCTAATTCAGTAGTAATCGATTCAAATACAATGGTTCCTCATCTATTCCCGTGATTGACTCGAACCCTCAACCTATTGGTTAGAGGAGTATTTCATTGTCCCATGTAAATCGATTTAGTTAAGATCATAACTAGTAGTACTCTTTAATAATTAGGAAAAGATAGTCATATGACATATCATCGATAATACAATTGGATTATCAAACAATTCATTTATTTTTAGTACTATGATTTTAGTCCATTGTAATTAAGTAAGTTTTGAATTTAGTTTTATGTCTGGAGAATGTACTAATTGATGGATTAATCCCAAAAGTAGATGGTACTTTAATGAGTGGAACAACTCCCAAAGTTTATCACCCACAAAGGACGGAAATGACCCGCCATTACTACTAATCCAACGCTCCTTATTCACCCACGTCATCACATCGAAACAAAGAAAAGTCCTCTCCACTGTGTGTCCGACAATCCGTTCATGTCTTATTCGATAGCATTGATTGGATTCAATTCAATTGAATGTGAGGAACAAGTTAGCAGTAGTGGTGGGGGCAGAGGGGAAAGGCCTCGCACAATTTTGCACAATTTTGATGTTAATTTTTTCCTCTTTTGTATGGAGATTGGCATGGTGGCGTGGAGGAGAGTTGGCACTGCCAGCAACTGTTTGATATATTGCATGAATGAAGCCAAAGGTCTACTGTGTTACTATAAGTAGGAGGGACTGGTTCTGCTGGGAATCCTCTCACTAGAAAAAATCGGGGAAACGGAAACCCTAATTGATGGGATGGTTTAGACCTCAGCAGCGGCCGGTTTTCAGGTTGTTGTTTGTGGATTGTTTTGATTGGAGCGAAAGAGGGGAGAAGAGAAAGGACTAATTGACAGAAGAGAGCGAGCACAAGCAGGCAATTGTATAGAGTTATACCTTTGTGGATGCGTGTGCTCACTTCTATTCTGTCAGCTTCTCTCTCCACCGCCTCTCTCTGCCTCCCTCCATCCCTCCTCCCTTCACACACATACACGCCGCACGCGCGCGTCATTGCCCTATCTGATACATCTGGGGACCTGCCAAAGATACACCATCCTTTGCAAACAACGTACATCAACAAAATGACGAACCCCAGTTTGTACTCATCTTCTTTTTCGGGAGTTGTGATTATATGATTTAATTTAATTTTTTTTTTTTATAATCTAGGTTCATATAGATAAGTATCGATTTTTACTGCGCTTTTGTCAGTTTTATCATGAGTAAAACAGTGATTCCCTGATACAAAACCTTTCACCTTTCGAGTGGAAGGATTTGTTTATTGCTATCTTGTTCTTGCAGGAAAAAAGATGTATATTTTATGTGATTAATCATCTTGTTTGTGTTTCTCTGTTGGATTTGTCTGTGATAAGAGTGTGAATCACGGAGTTCGTTGTCCTTGATTATGTTTTCATATTTAGGTATGAATCGAAGATCATGTTTTTATGTTTTACCAAAGCTTTATTCAATCATATACTCCTACAACACAATTAATTTAATTCACTTACAATTTGCGTTGCTATAGGCCTATGAGTTAATTGATTCTCGTGATTAGTTCCGGATCCTCAGGTATGTAGTTTCTTGATCACTTTTTTCTTATGATTTATTGGAACTCGATTTGAGATATTTTGATACTACGGGTGAGCTCTGAGATGGTGTCCATTAGCTTATGAGTTTCTGAGCATATAGTCAACCTTGTTTGCTGTTAATCTTTGTCTTTGATTGTGGCTAAGCTATGTCAATACTTGAAATTTATGCCATTGAAAACTTAAATTGGAGTTCTTTACTTCTTACTATTTGAATTAACGTTCTCTTCTATGAATTGACATTATAAGAGATTGATGTATTCATTAATATGGTTCTGAAAACTTTAAGCACGACGGTCAAAACCGTCCTGATTGCCTCAAAAATGAATTTCTCAATTTGGACATAGACATAGCATTCGATGACTGTGCCTTTGTTTGTAGAACCATCTAGAAATAGGATGAACTTGTGAGATTCTATACTATTGTATCTGCAAGATCGAATATGTATAATGACTGGAGTAAAAGTAAACTAATATGACGTGAACGTTGTCCAAAATACAAATGAAACTCCAACTCGTAGGAACTTCGATCAATATTTTGTTGGCTCAACTCAATTGTAGAAATTTGAGTGCAATGTCAACTTTAACCACCATCAAAGTTGTTCTAGTTAGTAATTAGTAAGTAGTTCCACTTCGCTACTGTGCTTTCCAAAACGAAAAGATGGGGGGGGGGGGGCAGCTAGTCAAACTATTAAGAATACTGTGTATGATAATGTTTTAGTGATAGCAAATTCAAAACATTGTCCTACTCAAAAGTTCGTATTATATCAATCGTTATGTATGTTCATTAAAATGGAGAAATAGGTATACACCACCCTATTGATTAGTGTAAAATCATTGCTGCAATTCTTCAGTTTTACTCTTATTAATATTAATATTTGTAAACATGGTAACTACTTATAAAGGGTTTCCTTAATGAAAAATAAAGTCCGTTGAATAAATTAGAAAGAGAGAGTACTGTCTAGGGATTTTATTCATACAAAATGTGCTCGAATGTGATGTTGAAATTGTGTGCTAACTTTAATCTTGCCTTAATACTGCCACTAAAAGAGGATTTGTATCTTTTTGGTTTTATTTGTCATTACCAAATCATGGTCATAGATAATAGTCAGTCTCTCAAAACTTGCAGATCACTATTAAATCTAATTCATGAAAAGTATTCAACCTTTCTGATTTTTGATACGGTGACTGCTCATGATATATACCAGGAATAACAACTAATTTAGGTTTTGAAGGCTTTATGAAATCTTGGAAGCCCATGTGCATTGACGATCTTTAAGTTCATCGTTAACTGAATGATATACCTTATGCCGTATGCGAGATAGTTGAGCAGTCCAATGACTTCATAATAAGTTAATTGTTCCGGTAAAGCCCTTGCAAAGTAAGTATATTTCAAAATGAGGGTGATAATATTCAAATCCATTATATCATCATGACTTCAGGCTATAAATTTGTATGTTATAGATTTGAGTTTAATAATTGACGAGAATGTAGGCTCCACTATCAGTTTGAAAATTTTTATTTAAAACTCTGTGTGCAACATGTTATATGTGTTTAATTCGCACTGATTCAATAGACCAAACGTTGGTGAGCCTTGACTATTATCTAATTTTCTGGCCTGGAACCTGCTATTGTCATTATAAGTAACTTTGGTATTGCTACAAGTTTCAGTTTTCCCCTAACATCATATTAGCCTTTCTCCTTGATTTGTAAGGGATCTCATCCACGAACTGCCAAAGGCCGATGAAGATCTCATATCAGGTTATGGACTGGAAAGGATGGATGAGTGAGGTATATGTATGTGTGTGTTTCCTTTTCAATATGAGAAGTATCCATGCACCGTAGACCTACTTTGTGGATATCCTGACACATAACTGCATCTGATGTGATGAGCATGCTAGCTGCACCTGGTGGATTCATAATGTACGCATATTATTTGTTTGGGTAGATGTATTGATGAGAATAATATATTTCCCTGGCTAAATGCTAACAATCGTTAACCATGAAACAAGGAATGCATTGAAATGTCCTTTCAAGCCCTCTAATTACTTTAAGTCTTCCTTGATGTTGAATTAAGGTGATCATGAAATATTCTGGATAAAAGATGGAAAGATCCTACAACATTCATTGTATTGTGCACTTGATTAGTGTGTATGCGGTCATGGATGTTGCTATGGTTTCAATTTAGTAACTTGCAGTTTTCATGCATGTGTTATTACAGAAGATGTTTTATTAGAAACCAATATGAGCTTTCCATTTCATCCCATTTTTTCATCATCCTTACTTATTGAGTTTTACCCTCTAATATTATTCTTAAATGGCCAGTGTTTTATGACTATCTATGTTAAATTCTAGAGATAAACTTTCTCAGTTGCTCATCTTTTCCAAGTAGGTATTAATTAAACTTAGTTTCTAAACAATGTGAAATTAACTTCACTTTTCTTGGAGCGAATCATTTTGAAATCTTTATACTGTTATGAATTGAAAAGGATCAGATAAACCCATGATGTCCTATGAAATGGACTTAAGAAGTTCATCATAAATTATGTATTTAGTTTTATTGCCAGGATAGCAATTTCTGGTGAAACTTATATTCATGAGGTTCATAAAGAAAACCATATAATCATGACAAATAAAATTATGAAAATAGCAACAAGTAAAAAACAGGAAAACATAAGAGAAAATTAATGTCTGGTCCGGCTTTGGCGTCACATAATTATTTTTGCAATAGCAAGAACTTTATAGCCTCCTATATACTCTCCAATGTTAATAAAACGTTTTCTTATGAATTGAAACCTGAAACCTGAAACTAGGTTTCTTAAGAGAGGTAGTGAAAACTAGGTTTTGTTAAGAAAGATAAATAGGTTTATATATGTATTTGTCATTTTGAGTGTTGATGTAGAACTAAAGGTGGAGAAAGAGTTAAATCTAGGTTTCTTAAGGGGGATAGTTAAAACGGTATAGATGGATGAAAAGTATGAGAGAAACCAAGTGTTATTGATGGAGCTACAAATATGCAGGAAAACACAATATTAACTGTGAATTATGTGTACCAATAAAGTTTGTTAACTAAGTCAGGTTAGGTTAGCTTCCCTGTATAACTTATCATCATCCTACTGCCCACGTTATTACTACGAAATTAAAATTCTTATGTTGCTTTTCATTTAGAAAACTAGTCTAAGTTAGACTGAGATGTTATCCCTATGTAACTTTGCCACGTGGCTTAGAGTATCCACAAAGGTGGATGTTTATCATGTCCACGCGGCCCACTCGGGTGGGTTGGCATGAATGGTGTTACTCTTTCAAGCAAAATGTTAAGTGACAGCCTGTTGATTTCTGATTTCTTTATTAGTTTTTCGACGTTTTAAATTACAAATTAAATGGTTGGACTAGTGGTGGCAGTGGCTTTAAGGTTTTGAAGTTGCCACCCTCGTTTCTTAATTGTGCCTATTTTTTTTGTTTTATTTTGGTTTTCTTTTTCGTTTTATTTTTTGTTTTGTTTTCTTCACCTTTATCTTTTTTTTTTCATTTAAATTGTTTTCGTTTCCTTTTAATCAATTAGGATCTGAATTGAAGTTTGTTTTATTTTCTTATATGCAAATAAATATATAGATTCTGTTTATTTAATTTTTAGGCTTTATTAGGATTTTAATTATGTAATTTTCAGCTTAATTAGAATTTTAATTATGTATTTTTATTTTTTAATGAATATCATATTTATTTAAATTGAAAAATTAATTTATTAGATTACATAATAAATAAATTGATATAAATAATGGATACAAAATAAAAAGATGGTACCATGAGTATTTAAGGAAATTGATGATGGGTTGTGTGTACTGTTTCTTAAATAAGAAACGTGGTAAAAAGTGTTGTGGGAAGGAATAATGTTAGTGACAACATTTTGCATGACCTTACAAGTAGAATTTACTTAGGCTACGATAGGACTCCTTTTAAATCTGAAAATTGCACTTGTCAATTCCACTTGTCTGGGTATGAATTTGTTAGACCTTCTAGCTCCCTAACATTGTACCCTATGCTACTCATCCTTCTGTAGGTGCACTTCCAGTCTCATGCAATGATTGTATAAATAATCTAGGGAAAAAAAGTTGAGACTTATCTCAGAATAGGCTTGAGACCTTCCTTGTTCACACATGTGAGTGTTCCCTGTGGATGATTCACATTTTCTGTGAACTGGAGTAATATATAATTTCATTTTGAATTGATGTTATTTTGCAGGTTATAAACTTCATTAGGACTTGATTTATACATTGGAAAGCAGTAGAGTATTGAGATATATAATCTCTATTACTCAAACGCAGAACTATACTCCATAAGAAATCATCCATGATTTGGAACGATGATGATCACAATGTACTGATTTAAAAGGTACTATTTGCAAATTCATTATTAGCACCTTGAATTATTCTATAAGATGTTTAAGTTGTTATAACCTTAAAAGTTCCATGCTTTAGAAAATAAGTTTTGATCTCTTAAAAAGGGATGCAAGGAGCTTATTAATTATCTTCTTAAGATAAAAATACGTACTCAATAAGATATTACACTTTATTTTTGGGAAGTAGATGCAGTCTTAGTTCATTTGAACACTGACTTATTTCAATAATCTACTAGTATCTTATAAGTTCTAAAGAAAACTCTATTAAAAAAATTATATGGCAATAAAAAACCTGTTTGCTTTTGTGACAAAAGCCCAAGTTACGAATGTGAAGGAGGGGATATCAGCTAGTTATTTGGGGAAAGTTGCTTATCTGGAACTTGCTAGTGCTACGCAGGTTATATAGCACCTAGCAAATGGAGACTTAATTAGTGGCTATTGAAAGTTCAATTTTTTTGTCCTTCATGCAAGTTATGCTATAGTTTATTAGATTGGATGTCTTTATTTATTTTTATTTTTTACTTGTGGATTCACCTTACATATGGGTTACTTGAGACAGAATAAGAATGGAATCCTAAGCCCAATGACATGTATTGAATTGCTTGCTTACCGTGCACTTTTCCTCCTTCATGGTTTGTATTGAAAGGTAATAGAGGATGTCCATTTTCAGTCTGTTGTAGGAACTCATTTGATCATGATTCTACTCAATATAACCCTGCCCATCTTGTGAATAATATGAATGGTTTTGAATTTAAGACTTTGAGGTGGGGTTTTCTAATCAAGGGTGGCAATCCCTTGTTCCAAGAATGTTATTTGGAGAGGAAATGTTTTATTCTAAACAAAAAATTTGAGGACATTTTTGTATCTTGGTTTATATTCATTTTTCTGTTGGGCAATAGTTGTGTAAAGATCGTATAGTTGATGCTGTTTGATTAAGTATAGGAAAGCTCTACCCGTTCTAACTAATATGCTTATTTGGTTTTTGTCCATATAAATTCCAAGATCATTCATGAGCTGTCTTGTTTCAAATTGCATGTATTGTTTTGAATATTTGAACAAGGGGTCTTTGTTTTCATATGTGCAGAATATACAAGAAATCAGAATAGAATTACATTCACATGTCAAAGCTTATATCTGTATTCAGGGCAAGTTTATGTTCACAGGAGTAATTCGTCAGCTGTCATAAGCGTGTTCCTAGTTATTTCACTTTGTTTGGCTGGACACAACTGCCAAGAGCGGCATAATTTAGTGCATTTCTTTCATACCTTGCCTTTTGCTACATAGGTCTCTACTCTTCATTACTATGACCTTCATGCATGTATTAAGTTGAGTCACGACTATACTTGTAGCAAACTGGAAATGTTATGAATCTATTAGTTGCAATCTTTGTTCATTAGAAGTTTTGTTTTGAGTAGTTGTAATCTTATGTGGCTTTTTGTAGTACTTCAGTTCTTTTAACAAGATGATATTAATGTTGTTCAAAGATTCTTTCTCATACTTGGTGTTTTATGTTGATAAGGGTGCATATTTAGCCTTAGGGGTACATGATTTTAATAGTAAGATATTTTTTTTTGCATACTTAGTGTTTTATAGTTTGCTTAAGTTATGCATCTTATAATTCAAAATATCTTACTATTAAAATCATGTACCCCTAAGGCTAAATATGCACCCTTATCAACATATTTAAATCATTTGCTTATGGGAAAACTATATTTTAATTTAATTACCAAGTAAGGAGTACTATAAAATTTATCCTCTTGAATTGGTGCATTAAATGTCATTCAGTGGAGTATCCTTGGTTCAACTTCTACTGTTATAGGTTCTTATATAGCAGTGGTAACCTTATGTAATGCAAACAATACTATGTATATTGTTCTATGGTCAACTATGACATAGTTGTAAAACATGCAGGATTCGCAAGCCTTTGTGCCATATAGCACTAAAGTTATACTGATCCAGCTAGTAGGGGATGTTATGCCACAAGAAGGTGTGGCTTAGTGGAATTGGATGCAGGTTTGCTTCTTGATAGACTAGTTTTCGTCACTTGGAATTGATTACCTTTTGCACTATATGTTGAATATTTGCATGAAAAAAATTCTTTTTGGCAGGGAATGGATCATTAAATTCAGAAGCTGCTTAATGAAGGCACGAAGAGAAAACATGCAAGAAAGAGGGCAAATGACAAGGAATGGAAGAAAGTGAAGGAAGAAGGCAAAGATGACCCAAACTGCCGAAGCTATTGGACTGGCCAGCTTGAACCCGACGGGAAAATGATTAAAGCCACTTCCACACACTTATCAAGGACAACTCTCACTTGCTACACATGCCCATATCAGCCCTTGGAGAGTAAAAAAGAAAAAGAAATATCTTTAATTAGATATATGTTTTAAAAAGACTTTAACTTTCCAACACCCACTTTTTTATCACTTTAGCTTTAGTTTAGTTTAGTTAATTCTCTCTCTAGGAAACTTTTCTCTCTTCCTTAAGAGGAGAGATTTCAGACTCAAGGCTGCCAAGATCTTTTGTTCATCATGGGTTGAAGTAGTAGTAACTTATAGTTATCCCTCCGTCTCGCTTTAGGACTTCCGGTTGGGATAACTTAATAAAAAATGTCACGAAGTGTTAAAAGTGGGTCACAACATTCACTACAACTAATAAAAAAGTGTTAAAAGTGGATATCAACATTCACTACAACATTTATTTATTGGACACTCAATTAAAAGTGGATCTCAACATCCACTACAATATTTATTTATTACATAATTAAACACTTTTTTCTTAAAACACGTGCCCGACTCAACCGGAACTTCTAAAGTGGGACGGAGGGAGTAGTATTTAATTTCTCTAGTTGCTTGTTCTTAACCTTTGTAGTTCTTTTGCATCTTTCTTACTCTTAGTTATTGTTGTTGGACTTGTTTTGAAAGCTTATTTCAAGTACTCCCTCCGTCCCAAGATAAGCGACTAACTTCTTTTTGGCTTTCGTTTTGGAAAAATGATAATAAATAGTTAGAGTGGAGAGAAAGTAAAGTAAGAGTAAGAAGAGAGAAAGTAAAGTAAGAGAGAGAATTATGTAGAGGAGAGTCTTCTCTACATAATTCTTACTCTTACTTTGCTTTTTCTCCACTTCAACTATTTTGTATTATTTTGCTTCTGAACTTAATAAAATTCGTGCAAGATGTTGCTTTGATTTTATTTTCGAAGAGTTCTTATTTTCGCCAAATGCAAAATTCTCTACTAAATTGCCCAGTCTATGTTCTAGTTTAATTGCTTTCTTCTAATTGTATTTTATTTGCACTTTTAGTTCCCAATCTTAGCTTAAGTGTTATTTATATTTCGTACTTTAGTTCCTATCCCAAATTTAGAGCGTGACGGCATCGCCAAAACTTTTCTAAGGAAATACATAACGGATGCTACCGTTCTTCGTGGGTTCGACATCCTAACTTACCATATGCTAATTAATAGTATTTTGGAAAGTGGGAACTTATAAATCTTGTTGAATATGTAGGGACACGTGTCTACCACACACGTGCAAAACCCTTCTTAAAACCAAAATCTAAGTTGGAGCTATGAATACATATGTTGCACTGTATGTTGGCCACTTAACTCTTAGATCTAAAACCAATACAAAGACAAGTGAATAAAAGAGAAAAATAATTGTAGTAATACACTAGTTAGTGATTAGAGATAGAAGTAGGGAGTGGTTGTGAAGAAAATGATAGAGAAAAACTGATGTGAAGAATGACCATCAAATGACATGATTCACTAAATGACATTATGTTTTGACAAGAGTGCTAGTAATATTCTTACTATGTCAAGAATGATTGTCTCATGACAACAGACAAGGGTGCGTCCTTTATGCGACCATTCTTGACTTCATGATAGAGTGTCAAATTTAATCAAGAAAGTAACTATCAGTATAGAGTAACAACTTCAGTGGACTTCAATTTTTACTAAAATGCATTGCAACATTATGAGGAATGTTCTTAATAAGAATCTTTTTTGGTTTATTGCTGAAGATTCAGAAAATTAGTCTATATGTACAATTCAATGCAAAATTTGTAATTTTAGTAATTCTCTTATGATACAAATTGACATTAATATAGTATCTGGCCTATTTAACTTAGTAAAAAAAAGTCCACTTGGCCTGTTGTGTATGCATGCATTGATGTGCAACAACTAAAAGGTTCGTGACAAAAATGTTAAAGTAGCTTTAGATCAAACTGTTTAAATTAACACATATCTTCCGGTTTACATGTTTATTGATTATATGCATTTTCTGTGATCTTTTTCTGATGTGAAATCTCTGTTTTTCCTCATCCATAGTTACTAAAAACCTGTGTTTTTCTTGAGAGGACAATTCTGCTTTATGCACTACGATCTGTGAACTTCTTATATATATTTATAAATTGGATTTCTTTAACATTTCTCACTGTTCATTATGACTATTGGGTTTTACTATTTGTGTGTTGATTAGTTATGCCTTGTTAGTTTCTACATCTCTTTAGATGTTTGGTGTTGGTTTCTCTCAACTGTTTCTATCATCTGGACCATATAACATATAACAGATCATGCAATATATGAGATATCATCACAAATGGGCCTTTACCAATGGTGGCGAATGACGGGCTCCGGTTGTTTGGTACCAGGCTAACCAGCAGCTATCAGTTGTCACCTGGGCTTTTACTTGAAATCGAGTTGGAGAAAATGGAGCCCAATCAAGCCTGAGACATCTCAATTGGACCGGATGGCCCAAGCCCATAAGGGTTTTTATCATTTTGGTTTGGCCTGTTCCATGCATCTTGAAACTCCTTCGGGCAGAAAATCTATTGGCCCGAGCCCGGCTTATACTGGGTTAAATGAAGGCTTATTTGACCTAATGCGTTTTTATAATATTAGGTCATTGAACTTTTGTTAATAGGTTTTATATGATTTAATCATTTAATCACATCTTCCTATCCCATTTCATTTATGGTAGTATAAAATTATAAGTTGGTCACAGTGGATTGTTTTAACAAGGGGTGGTTCGGTACGGTAAACTGTACCGTGAGCGCCGTACCGTACACTGTACCAAAGTTACGGTATGACAAAACACCCTACCGATACCGTACTATATTTTTCGGTATACCAAAAATTCTGTAAGATAGTTTTTGATACCATTACCATACTGTATTTTCGGCATGTCGTACCACATTTTGGTATATCGTATTTTCTCGGTATACCGAACTGCAATACGACATACCGTTATACATGTTATACCGAATAAAATCTATTATACCCAAAAATATTCAAAAAAATAATTCCAGTGTTCAACTACTTCAAAATGTCCAAAACAATTAAACTTTATTACAATCAAATCTTGTTCATACGGTCATTCTTTTTAACTACTCTCTCCATCCCACAAAAGATGCCACACTTTTTTTTTTAGTTTGTCGCACAAAAGATGTCACATTTCCATTTTTGAAAAAAGTTCTCTCTCACATTAATATAAAAATTATAATTTCTCTCTTCATTTAACACACAAAATAAAACCTCCTAAAATCTCGTGTCATCCCACAAGTGTGATATGTAGTATATATGTAATAATCATTCGGTATACCGAGCCGTCGGTATATATCGACGATTCGGTATGCCGGTATATACCGGTATTGTCACACCTCAACCCTTATGACTTATACACGTACTATAAGTAAATTCAAAAATTTAAAATAAATAATCCACGTGTCAACTACATAAAATCCACATATTAAATCAGGTACATATTTCAAAATATTCTAAACTGTAGTGGGACCCTCTCACCACTCTATATACTACATTTATCTACATACAAAAATGATGAGGAGGAAAAAGTTGCCAAAATGCGTCAGCCGCCGACCCTTATAATAACTGTAACTCATGTCATCCCACGCATCATTGATATCTTATTTCTGAAAAATATTAGTGGTTTATATGAGCCACAACTCAGTGTATATAAACCTTACCTTTAATTCCACATCTCAAAATCAAACATATTCTTTAATCAATATATATAATAATAACCCACAAATATTGGAAACAATTTTATATACATATGCATATGCCACTCTGTTCAATTTATTATTCTGTGACTGGTCAAGCCTGGTATCTGCTCGGGATTTCCATTGTAAACGACCCAAAGGTCCCTTTTTATTATTTGACCTTTCCACGAAGGCCCCTCTTTGCATCTTGACCTTTCCACGAAGGCCCCTCTTTGATTTGACCTTTCCACGAAGGTCCCACTTTGCATATTTTCTTTGACCCGTAGGTCTATTATCATTGTATATGACCCGTAGGTCTTTTTCCATTGTATATAAGATCCAGAGCAAGACAGTCACATATTCTCTTTAATCTCATGATTCGAATAATTCCAATACCATACATCAAACATATCCATTGCACCAATTACATATACATATATTCCATCAATAACTCCAATACTATCAATAAATATATCCATTGTACAAATCACATATCCACATCATATTACACCATTGTTGGGAGTTTGGCCTAGGTTGTTTATCCTCGATGGTTTCGTATGTGAAATTGGAGTGTATCCAACTGATCAGGAAGAGATTCCCGACCCAGCTGAGTCGTTGATACGACGACCGAGACCTGACTTCAAACAAATTTCCTCAACCCACTTCTACTGATTAGTATAGCGGAGGTAAGGGTCGAATCCCACGAGGATGGACACGTTTAGATAACTGTGGTGACTTTCCTGGGTGTTTGGTTAGCTACCACGCTTGGGTTGAGATTTACCTAGACAGGAAACAAAGGTAGTACTCTACTGACTAGTAGGCGGAAAAAAATAACAGACATGTGGGAGTGTTCGTGAGAATGGGGTCAAGGTGTATCAGAGACATATGAAAGTGGACAGTTACTAAAAGAGGAAAGTTAGAAAACAAAGTGTATCTGATGGCTGGGGGCTTTCTGACAAGTCTGGATAGTACCTCTGAAAAGTAGGGAACAAAAGTAAAAAGTAACTTAAAAGTAAAAGTGGTTCAAAATAAAGTTGATTTTGACGTTTTCTTCTTCACCAAGTATTGACAGAATTCAGATAAACACAAACACCATGACAGAACTTCAGATTCACAAATTCAAACTTAAGATCCATCGATTAAAATGCTTAAACTTGAATTAAACGGTAAACTGCAACTTTTACTTCTACTGACTGACATGCAAGGTGGTAATCACGGTGCAGAAAAGAAACTCATGCACGCAAACTTGACTAACTTAGCTACAACTTCGAATCAACTGCTCTCGACAAGAAATAAAACTTAGAAATTGAAAGCAATGACTAAATCTAACTTTCCTAGGCAGAATGAAGCAAACTCAAACCAAAGTGACATGCGAAATAGAAACTTCATAACGTAGAAGCTGGAATTTAACAAAGTACTTCAAAAGAGCACTAACGATGAGTGTTTGCAAAAATAACTAGCGACGAAAACAAGTAAACTTTAACTAAGAAAGCGATTAAGATTGTTTGTGCCACTTCGGGCGATGATACTACTATACTACTGCGATAACTGGCTGGAAAGGCGAACTGATGACTTCTCCGGCAGACTCTTGGACGTCAAGTGACCATAGCTGTGGCGAGGAACGAGAGGTAAGATAATGCTGAAGGATGGATCTTCTAGAGAGAATTCTACTAAGTGTGTTTTTCAAACTCCGAACCGAACTGCGAACTCCTTCTCTCTCTCCAAGTGACTTCTTTTATAGGGAGGCTTGCCCTTGCTTTTAGGGTAGACTTCTCCCGCACTTTGACCTTTTTGCCCTTGTCAATGATCATCCCAGCTATCCTCCTTCTCCATCTCGAGCCTTTTCTCTGGCATGCATTCTGGTCAGTATCGCACCCTTCTAGTGCCCTTTTCACTTGCGTCACCCGAATCGTCGCCTACTGACTTGGATCCTTCAATCCTGCACACTTTAGCAACTGTTTTGCAGATAATACATGTATTTCACGACATACTGACCAGTAACCAAGGCTTAGAATACGACTTCATGTGGTAGCCTCTCTTCTTTTTTTTTTTTTTTTTTAAGTATTTAGTGGAAAGTGGTCCCACCTTAGGCTTTTAACTCACCTTATAAGAGGGCTTTCGTGTCTGACCTAAGGGTTGGGTTTTTCCTTTATACTCGCATCATCTATACTGACTAGGGGTTACTGGAGGGGGTGGTTTTCGTTTTCCGGCATGTCTTATCTCCCTCAATTCTCCTCACCGTCAGTTCGAGGCAGTTGAGTTTTAAGCCCATTCATAAAACATAACACATAATTCCTAGACCTAAACAAACCCTAAAAAAAACTAACATGTACTGACTCAAATAACACGTATATACATGTCATACTGGCCATTAGCTCCCCCCTCTCACTTCACAAGTGTCTGCCCCAGATACGGGCTGTGAGGTGAAAAGTGGGAATGGCTAGTATGACGGACACACACTTATAACAAACACATATTATATTTAAAAACTTCTCACACTTAGACTATGCAATAGGCTAAGTGGGAGAGTTTCAGATATAAACATAGATGTACAAAACAGAACAAAATATTTACAAACATGATATATAAACATATAAACTCCTCACACTTAGACTACGCAGTAGGCTAAGTGTGAGGTAACATGCTCACGACTAAATACAAAGGAAGACATAATAACATATGCACCAAAGAAAAACATAATAACATAATAAAAGAAACACTAAAAAAAATCAAAAAAGAAAAACTAACTGGTCAGTTGGGGTGGTTCGATCAGATGTTCCTCCTGCTCCTTCGTGGTGCAGGGTTCTGTGCAGGTGGGTCCGTTGGTTCTTCCTCAGCAGGTCCGGTTTGGTTGTCGTCATCCTTCTCTTGCTCATCATCTTCCTCTTCCTCAGGTCCGGTGGTTCCAGCATCTTGTCCTCCATGTCCGCTTGGTCCAGCTTCATTGCTTGCTTTTCCTCTTGCCAACTCCTTTAGTACGCTCTCCATTAGGGCTGTCAATTTCGCCATCTCTGCCCGCGATTGTCCATTCTCCTCAGCCAGCTCAGTCACTGCCCGCTCCAGATTCTCTTGCCTCAGCCTCTGCGCTTGGTCGATCGGGGCAGCTTGCACCTCCTGGCCTTGTTGTGCCCTTCCCCCAGGGGATTCTCCCATTGGGTAGAACTGAGGTACTCCTTCTCTGTAGTATACCAAGTTGGTGCGGACAAAGAAGGGTACATCAAATAGGCCAGGAGCGTCGACCATGTACATTGGAGACAAGTCCTCTGCCTCCGTTATGATTATGTTGTTGCGCACAAAAGCTCCCAAGATGTTGTAGAGAGACAAGTTTCTGGCTGGGTAGGTGGCTATTAGATGGCATTGGTAGGCTGTCCAAAATCCCAAGTGTAGTTTTCTTCCACGCTTAGCACACCACACTAGGTACAATTCTGTCATGGACGTTCTGGCGGCCGAGTTACTCTGCCCCAGCAGGTTGTAGCCTAAGTAGAGCTGCACCAACCGTAGCATGGAATTGTTGAAGTGGGTGGATCTGGATTTTGTAGAGGCGAACTGGCCAGCATTGGGGTGGGTTAACTCCTCCCAGGCTTCCTGGGGATCAAATTCTATATGACGCCTCGGTACCCCCCTCTCACGGCTTCTCCAGTCCGGCCCTATAGCCTCCTCCAGGCTACACATTCCCAATCTGACAGTCCATTCTATCAAACTCATCGACAGTTCACCACCGAATATCCTAAAGGAGATTGACACCTCGTCTAGGTCTGTGGTTACTTGGAACCTAAACGTGGTGAAAAACTCCTTCGCTAATCTCACGGATATCTCTGGGTCCCTATTATCTAACAGCCACTCAAAGCCCAATGCCTCTATACTGGCCAGGAAAGAATCACGAACAGACAACTCATCCAGAGAGGGTATATGGAGTATCTTTCCGCATTTGACTTGCTTGCTACTGTCATCTTTGTCGTCAAATGCATCTTGAAGCTTTTGGGTGTCGAAGTGCTTCATGTCCTCCATAAGCTCATCGGTGAGCGTTACCCTCCACCGCCGGTACACGATCCTTTCTACCGGAGGGTAGACTAGTTCAAGGTGGTTGTCTGGGAGCTGCTGCTCGTGATAGTCTTCTCCTTCCAGAGAGATATCACTCTCTGAGTCAGAATCCTCGCTGGAAGTGTAGTCTGTGTCACTTGATCTCTCTTTCTCTTCTGGCTCTCTGATCACTATGCTTGCATTGGCAGTGCGCTGCTTCTTCATCACTTGTTTCGTTTTGACAGGGGCTTTCCCTTTCCTCTTCCTTTCCTGAATTCTCTTAGTTTCTTCGACATCCATTGCCTCTGCTTCCTTGTTGGTTTGTGTTGAAGTGTCCTCCTGGGCGGTAGGCTCGGCCACCATGCGGGTACTAGTATCACTTCTTGCTGCCTCCTCCCGACCTACTGACTCTGATGCGAGGTCCAGACCCTCAGCCACCTTGTCAGTATTTTCCTCATGGTCAGTCGGCGTTGCTGATACTATCCCTGTTTCCAATTGGGCGTCCTCCTGGCTAGCATTCGAGGGCTTCTCCCCAGGTTTTGTAGGAGTAGTCTTCTCGCCATCACTCGAAATCTCCACTGCATCTGCGGCGGTGTTTGCTCCTGCCTTGTTGGACGTCCACTTTCCCAAACATCTCTGTGACACTCTTTGGGGTTTCTGCCTTTCCGCCTTGGGGTCGTTTTTCAACACTAGCCTCCTCTTTACTGGTTTGGGTTTAGTCACCACTGAGGCTTCCTCTTGAGGTGTTTCTGGGTCTCGTCTCTCCTCTTCAAGTTGTTCGGCTCTTTCCGGTTGTTCGTCTGTCTTCATCTCTACTGACTGGTGGGCTACCCCTTCCGACCTTTCCGCTTTCTTTGTTGCTTCCTCCTTCCCTACTGCCTAGGATGCGAGATCCAGTACCTCAGCCACCCCTTCAGGGTTTACCACGATCCTATCCCCCTTGCCCAAAACCGCTTGAAATTCTTCCTCTGTCATTATCCCTTGCTTCCTGGCCGTTTCGTTCAGATCTATCTCCTCCTTCGCTGCATCGATATCTGCTTCAGTGTCCCTAATCTCCTCTGCTTCATCCTTCTTGCTCTCGCTTGCCTTCCCTCCACCTTCCTCATCTTCCGTTCCGCCCCAGTTGGGATCTTGATAGGCGGAAAGAGGGCTGACGTCCAGCGGCTCTGTTTGGTGTGTGAGAGAAGGGTGGGAGGGTTCTGCTTGTGCAGCAATTGTTGGGGAAATATTTTCGGACGTCGGAATTAAGGTTTTTGGGGTGGTGGTGGGTGGATTTTCTGTGGTTATGGTTGGGGTAGGGTTTGATGTCGCCGGCACTCCTCCGGTTAAGCCAAATCCTGCTAGGGTTGCTGCCTAGTCTCTGTTGGAACCATCGCCGGAGTTTGTATCGTCGGCGGTGGTTGTGCTTGTTGTGGGCTTGGCGGCCTTGATTCGGCTGCTGTCTGGGGTTCAGACGAGGCCCCGCCGGCGGTAGATGCTTGGTTGACGGTTGCTTTCTTCTTTGCCATGGCTGTGCCGGTGTGGTTTGCGGTGGTTTCTGTAGTGGGTGGTGGTTTTTCGGAGTGGGGTGGTGGTTGTGAGAGAGAGAGTGTAGGTAAGGGTTTGTAAAGTGAAGGGGAGTAGGCGGTGGGGTGTTTTATAGAGGGGTGGGCAGTTGAGGGTTTTGACCGGTTGTAGGCGGTCGCTCGGTTGAGACGCTTCGTGTGGGAGGCGGTTGTGCTTGCTGGCAGCCGATTGGACGTTGCTTGTCACGTCCTTGCCTCACGCGCCTCCCAGCCTCTACACTCGCCTGCAAAGCTGCAACACGCCCAAAATTCAAACTTTACTCAACTCCCTCTTCTCAATTAGCTAGAAATAGAAAAAGTAGATAAATGGCTCTTTAATATAATTCAGAGTTTCACCCAAGTGGCATTCTCGTGGTCAGTACGAACTCCGAATTAATATTTAAGATCCGAAAAAAAATCTTTTTGTTGTTTTTCTTTCTTGACTTAAATTAAAATAACAATTATTTACAATATTTACATCCTTACTAAGGGTATTTGAAGTTTTACCCGGTCAGTAAGTACAATACTATGCCGCTGACCAAGTGAAACTTCAAACCCCTTTCCTACTGATCATTTAGACGTTCTTAAAGTGTAGTGGAATTTCTTCCACTACACACACTTCTTCATTTTCCCTATATATTTTTTATCTATGTCCATTAACGACAAAAGGTTCAGAGTTAGGGATACTCCCTGAAATCTCGACCGCTCCATTAACACGTAATGCAGTGATAATATAAGGTCCTGCCCATTTTGATTTGAGCTTCCCAGGCATCAGCTTCAATCTTGACTGGAAGAGTATTACTTTCTGGCCAGCTTGGAGATCCTTGGTTCTCAGATTTTTGTCGTGCCACATCTTTGTTTTCTCCTTGTACCACATGGCTGAGTCGAACGACTCCAATCTGAGCTCTTCCAACTCTTGCAGTTGCAGCTTCCTTTCCTCTTCACAGGCCTTAGCATCCACATTAACCTGTTGTACTGCCCAGTATGCTCGGTGCTCAATTCCTACTGGCAAGTGACACATTTTCCCAAAGACGATGCGGTAGGGGGACATCCCTATAGGAGTTTTGTATGCTGTCCGATATGCCCACAGAGCAACTTCCAACCTTATGCTCCAATCTTTTCTGGAGGGGTTGACTGTCTTCTCTAAAATGCTCTTTATTTCCCTATTTGAGATCTCTGCCTGCCCGTTGGCTTGGGGGTGGTAAGGACTGGATAGGCGGTGATGAACTCCGTACTTCTTCATCAATGTTTCGACCGTTCGGTTGCAAAAGTGAGTCCCTTGATCAGAGATGATTGCTCTTGGTATCCCAAACCGGCTGAATATATGACTCTTGAGGAACTTTGTGACTTCTTTAGATTCACAAGTGCTTGTGGCCTTGGCTTCTATCCATTTCGACACGTAGTCAACTGCCACTAAGATGTAGGAGTTTCCATAAGATGAGGGAAAAGGACCCATGAAGTCCATACCCCAGATGTCAAACACCTCACAAACTATTACTGGAACTTGCGGCATTTCATCTCTTGCGGAGATTCCACCGGTCAGTTGGCAACGGTCACAACCCTTGCAGAACTAGTATGCATCTCTATTCAGGGTTGGCCAGTAGAATCCGCTATCTAGCACTTTTCTAGCAGTCTTCCTAGGTCCGAAATGCCCTCCACATGCCGAGGAGTGGCAATGCGTCAGTACATCCCGTTGCTCCCAGTCAGGAACACATCTTCTAATGACCTGGTCTGCTCCTGCCTTCCACAAGTATGGGTCGTCCCAGAAATAATACCTTGCCTCGCTCTTGATCTTCATCCTCTGAGCCTTTGTTACGTTTGGTACCATTGGCAGCTCTCCTGTTACCAAGTAGTTTGCCAAGTCCGCATACCAGGGTTCCTGTCCCACTTTCTCCTTACCCTTGGTTGTTGCATCCTGACCAGTAAGTCTCATCACTTCTTCCCAATTGATCTTCCTTGCGGAGAAAATTACTTCACATAAATGCTCTTCCGGGAATCGATCCCTTACATCTTCACTGTTCCCTTCTTGTATTATTCTGCTCAAGTGGTCCGCTACCTTGTTCTCGACTCCCTTCTTGTCTTCTACCTCCCAGTCAAATTCTTGTAAAAGCAGCACCCATCTGATTAGTCGAGGCTTTGACTCCTTCTTCGCAATGAGATAATTGATCGCCGCATGATCGGTATAGACGATGACTCTGGATCCCAGTAGGTACTGCCTGAACTTCTCGAATGAATAGACAACCGCCAACATCTCCTTCTCGGTGGTGTCATAATTCCGTTGGGCTTGATTCAGGGTTTTTGATGCATAGAATATCACGTACCTTTTTCCGTCTATCTTCTGACCCAGCACGGCCCCCACTGCATAGTCACTAGCATCGCACATCACCTCGAAGGGGTGATTCCAGTCAGGAGCCTGAATGATTGGTGCATAAATCAATTTTTCCTTAAGGAGGTTAAAAGCAGCCCTGCAATGCTCATCGAAGACGAATTCCACCTCGTTCTGGAGAAGCCTGGTGAGTGGTTGGGCAATCTTGGCTAAATCCTTGATGAATCTTCGATAAAATCCCGCATGGCCAAGGAAACCTCTTATTCCTTTCTGATCAGTAGGGAAGGGTAGTTTGGATATGACATCCACCTTAGCTTGATCCACCTGGATTCCTTTTTCTGACACCACGTGTCCTAGAACAATTCCTTCTGTAACCATAAAGTGGCATTTCTCAAAGTTCAAGACCAGACTCTTTGCTTGACACCTTCCTAGCACCATATCCAGATGTTGCAAGCACGAGTCGAAAGAGTCTCCATAGACGGTGAAATCATCCATGAAGATCTTTATACAATCTTCAATCAAGTCTGAGAATATGCTCATCATGCACCGCTGGAAAGTACCGGGGGCGTTGCATAGGCCAAATGGCATACGCCTATATGCATAGGTTCCAAACGGGCACGTGAACGTGGTCTTATCCTGGTCCTCCGGGTTCACATAGATTTGAAAGTATCCACTGTACCCATCCAAAAAGCAGAAATACTTCCTCCCAGCCAGTCGCTCCAGCATTTGGTCTATGAATGACAGGGGGAAGTGGTCCTTCCTGATTGCAGCGTTCAGCTTTCGGTAATCTATACACATCCGCCAACCAGTAACTAGTCTGGTGGGCACTAGTTCATTCCTCTCATTCTTAATCACCTGGATCCCTGACTTCTTGGGGACCATATGGATTGGGCTAACCCATTCACTGTCTGGCACCGAGTATATAATGCCCAGTGAGAGCAACTTCAAGATTTCCTTCAGTATCTCTTCTCGCATGTTTGGGTTCACCTTTCTTTGAGAGTCCCTATGCACCTTGGCTCCATCCTCTAGCCTAATGTGGTGCATGCAGACGTCCGGGCTTATACCTACCAGGTCCGTAAGGCTCCATCCAATAGCCTTCTTGTTTTTGCTCAGCACGGTCAGTAGGCTTGCCTCTTGTTGTTCAGTCAACCCGCTGTTGATGATTACGGGGAATGAGTCTTCCTCCCCTAAGTAGGCATACTTAAGGGTTGCTGGCAATTTTTTCAACTCCACTTGCGGGGGTAGTGTGTCTGTAGGTAAAGGGTTCTTCTCTGAATCCTCCTCTTGTTCCTGTTCAGCATCTGATTTTTCCTCCCTACTGGCCGGTACCACGGCCCCTACGGATCCTGCTAGCTCTGACTTCTGACATAATTCCATAATTGCTTCCTCGATCTCTTCGTCAGTCAACCCTCGGCTACTGATCAGATCACACCATGCGGCTGCTTCCACGTCAGCCTGGGCTTGGAGCTTTTCCTGCAATAATTCGGTCTCAAGAAATTCTTGGACTAGGGGGTCAATTACATCAACATAACATAGATTTTCAGAATCTATTGGTTTCTTCATGGCTTCGTTGATGTCAAAGACAAATTTCTCACCATTAAAGTCAATGCATATTGTCCCTTCGGCCATATCCACAATTGTCTTAGCCGTTCTTAAAAATGGTCTTCCTAACAATATCCCGCTAGACTCCCTAGCTTCTGGTTCACTCATTTTAATGACATAAAAATCAGCGGGATAAGTAAAGTTCTGTATCCTGACCAGCACATTTTCTAACACACCCTCAGGGTTAATACACGACCCATCAGCCAATTGGATTAACACCCTAGTATTCGACAATTTTACCCCCTTTAACCGATTATAAATGGATAACGGCATAACATTGATAGATGCCCCTAAATCACACATTGCATGCTCGATTTTCACATCTCCAATCGTTATGGGTAGGGTAAACATCCCTGGGTCGGCTCTCTTGGGCGGTAGCTTCTCCTGTACAATGGCCGATGCTATTCCCTCCACCATGATCTTTCCATCTTCCTGGGCCGTCCCGACTATAAACTCCTTTATAAATTTCCCCAGGGGGGGCAGTCTCACGGCTTGGAGAAATGGTATGGTGACATCCAGCTTCCCAAAGATTGACATGAAATCCACAGGGTTTTCCTTCTTCCTTTTTGTCACAAACCGGTATGGAAACGGTTTTTCTCCTTTAGCCTCTCCAGTCAATCCTTGTGGCTTTCCCGTTTGAGCCTCCTGGGTTGGAGGATCCGATGTGGGCATTGCTCCTCCCGGTTGTGTTTCTCCCTCCTTTTCTTCCACCGCTCCTTGTCTAGAAACGGATCCTCTATCCGAGGCAGAGGTCTCGTTAGCTCTTCTGCTGGAATGACGTCGCTCAGCACCCTTTCTCCCCTTGACTCCCCGACAGGGTTCTTAAGCTGAGGTCCGTTGTAAGCTGTTCCTGACCGCAGTGTAATCTTGCTCACATTTGCCTTTTCCGGTATATGGACTGTAGATGGGAGTTTCCCTGAGTTTCCCTTCATTTCGCCCACTGAGTTAGCGAGCTGGGCCAACTGCCTGTTCATCATATCCATATTTGCCCTATGCTCCTTCTGGGCACTTTGCATTCCTTGCATTGTTTCATTACTGGACTGCAAGTCATTTTTAATGCTTTGCTGCGAGGCAAGCATCTCTCCCATCATGTCCTCCATAGACCTCCTCGACCTGTTTGGGTGATGGAATTGGTTCGAGCTCTGATGCTGGTTATACTGAGGTGGTGGGTTTGACTGGTAGCCTGAGAAATTCTGTTGGTTTTGGTTCGGTGGGCACTGGTTATACTGGGCAGGAGGGTTATAATGGTCGTTGTTGTGCTGGTACTGACTTTGGTTTTGGTGGTGGGTGTTATGTTGAGGCCCTGGGTTAAATTGGTTTTGGTTTTGGTTTTGGTTTTGGTAGTTTCGCTGATGGGGTGGCACATAGGCAGGGTTTTGGTTCGAGTTCTGGTTTGAGGATGCTGGTTTCTTCCTACCCAGTTAGACCGGTAGTCAGGGTTTGTTGGGCCACGGTTGGGATATTGATTCGGTTGGGGGTTGGGTTGATTTGGAGCCTGATTTTGGTTCTGATTCTGATTTCCATCCCCCCATCGGAAATTTTGGTGGTCCCTCCACGGTGCATCTCTTTGTTTCCCCGGAATCCAATTGCCGTTGGAATTGTAGTAACCTGCGGCATTCGCTTGCTCCACATCCGGCGAGTTGTCCGGTTGATCATACGGTAGTACTGGGGCTTCTTGGCTTCTAGTTGGAGAAGGCGGTGGAGTGTTCTGCTTGATTGCAGTCAGCAGTTCCTTCTTCAATTCCTCCATCTTCAAGTCCATCCGTTCCTCCTGGTCAGTAGCCGAAGCACTCGCTACCCTTTCTCTGCTGTACCCAACTCTCGCGTTATCGTACGTCTTCTTCGCATTCAAAAGCTTGCGTAGCACCTTTTTGGCTTCACTCACTCTCAACTGGGTGAAATCACCTCTAGACGATGAATTTGCCAGATCCTTGGTTTCTTTGTTCATCCCCTCATAGAAGGTGTGGTGCACCTCTATCTCCTTCATGCGATGGTTGGGGCATGACTCCAGAAGGCTCATGTACTTCTCCCAGTACTCGCTCAGGGTTTCATCATACTCTTGCCTTATGCACGATATTTTCCTCTTTAATGCACTTGTCTTCGAAGACGGGAAAAATTCAGCTAGGAATACTGACTTGAAGTCGGCCCATGTATTGATAGAGTCGGCTGGCAGGCGCATGAACCAAGTGTTGGCCTCTCCTTTTAGGACAAAAGGCAGGGCCTTCAATATGTAATCGTCCTCGCTCGCTCCTGCTGGCCGCCTCTGTGCCTTACAGATTTTGCAGAACTCATTTAAGAATTCGTATGGTCCTTCATAACTCTTCCCACAGTAAGTCGGTAGGATTGCAATCACGTGGGGTTTCACATCACAGGCGGTCTGGCCTGGGGTGACCACTATGGCTTGTGGGGGATCTCCGTCGGCATGTGCGGTAAGTGTCGCGAGCTCGGGATCGTCCTCACCAAGGTCAGCCATCCTCACTAGTGTCCTTACTGGTTGGGGTGGAAGCTCCGGGAATTGGTACTCTAGCTCCTCTTTTTCTTCGTCGCTACTCGTGCCTAGGTCGGACAGTGCTGTCGACAGGCCAGAACGAGTGGTAACGAGTATTGTTCCTCTGGGAAGTATCCTTGGTCTCCACTGGCCAGGAGCCGAGCCACTTCTCATAAACTGAAAACGAAAAGAAAAGAAAAATTATAAACAGTATGTACACCAAAATGATCACACACAATAACAGGTATGAACGCCATCCATCCCCGGCAACGGCGCCATTTTGTTGGGAGTTTGGCCTAGGTTGTTTATCCTCGATGGTTTCGTATGTGAAATTGGAGTGTATCCAACTGATCAGGAAGAGATTCCCGACCCAGCTGAGTCGTTGATATGACGACCGAGACCTGACTTCAAACAAATTTCCTCAACCCACTTCTACTGATTAGTATAGCGGAGGTAAGGGTCGAATCCCACGAGGATGGACACGTTTAGATAACTGTGGTGACTTTCCTGGGTGTTTGGTTAGCTACCACGCTTGGGTTGAGATTTACCTAGACAGGAAACAAAGGTAGTACTCTACTGACTAGTAGGCGGAAAAAAATAACAGACATGTGGGAGTGTTCGTGAGAATGGGGGACAAGGTGTATCAGAGACATATGAAAGTGGACAGTTACTAAAAGAGGAAAGTTAGAAAACAAAGTGTATCTGATGGCTGGGGGCTTTCTGACAAGTCTGGATAGTACCTCTGAAAAGTAGGGAACAAAAGTAAAAAGTAACTTAAAAGTAAAAGTGGTTCAAACTAAAGTTGATTTTGACGTTTTCTTCTTCACCAAGTATTGACAGAATTCAGATAAACACAAACACCATGACAGAACTTCAGATTCACAAATTCAAACTTAAGATCCATCGATTAAAATGCTTAAACTTGAATTAAACGGTAAACTGCAACTTTTACTTCTACTGACTGACATGCAAGGTGGTAATCACGGTGCAGAAAAGAAACTCATGCACGCAAACTTGACTAACTTAGCTACAACTTCGAATCAACTGCTCTCGACAAGAAATAAAACTTAGAAATTGAAAGCAATGACTAAATCTAACTTTCCTAGGCAGAATGAAGCAAACTCAAACCAAAGTGACATGCGAAATAGAAACTTCATAACGTAGAAGTTGGAATTTAACAAAGTACTTCAAAAGAGCACTAACGATGAGTGTTTGCAAAAATAACTAGCGACGAAAACAAGTAAACTTTAACTAAGAAAGCGATTAAGATTGTTTGTGCCACTTCGGGCGATGATACTACTATACTACTGCGATAACTGGCTGGAAAGGCGAACTGATGACTTCTCCGGCAGACTCTTGGACGTCAAGTGACCATAGCTGTGGCGAGGAACGAGAGGTAAGATAATGCTGAAAGATGGATCTTCTAGAGAGAATTCTACTAAGTGTGTTTTTCAAACTCCGAACCGAACTGCGAACTCCTTCTCTCTCTCCAAGTGACTTCTTTTATAGGGAGGCTTGCCCTTGCTTTTAGGGTAGACTTCTCCCGCACTTTGACCTTTTTGCCCTTGTCAATGATCATCCCAGCTATCCTCCTTCTCCATCTCGAGCCTTTTCTCTGGCATGCATTCTGGTCAGTATCGCACCCTTCTAGTGCCCTTTTCACTTGCGTCACCCGAATCGTCGCCTACTGACTTGGATCCTTCAATCCTGCACACTTTAGCAACTGTTTTGCAGATAATACATGTATTTCACGACATACTGACCAGTAACCAAGGCTTAGAATACGACTTATCAACCATCAATATCAAATAACACATAACTATTTTAGGCTCACATCATATAATTCAAATAATCACTCCAATTTAACACATAACAATCAATCACATAAAATATGTAAAATTAAAAGTGTGATTTATACACACCTGGTTAAGATAGATAAACTTATTGAGTTCCTGATTCCAACTCTTTGATTTATAATTCTCAAACGAAAATTTTCTCAATACTTCTGTTTTTCTATAAACTCTTTTTAAACCCTTTTTCTAAATGATAAACTATATGCATATTTGTACACATGTACGTCGGCTATTTTGCCTACTCATACTAACTATAATGAATTTCATAACTACAAGTGTCATGTCTTTGCTAACTACGTGACACGTCAACTACATAAATTGTAATACAGACTATATACTAACAACACATACATGCACACAATTCATACATGCATAATATATATTTATATATATACTATTTATATATATATATGTATGTATATAAGTATTAGTAACACATGCACATACACATTTACGTAAATATTTTACATATATATTAATTTATAATATAAACTATATATACACATTCATTTAACAATTTCTATAAATCAAAACTATCTATATATATTCGACTATATTGAGTCATCATAACAATAAATATATTCTCTATGACATGCTTAGTATCTCTATACTAAAAATGACAATATAATATGATAATATGTAAAATAATGCATGTTTCGAGTTAGGGATGTCACAGGTATACCACAGTATACCGCGGTATAGGAAATCTAATACCGTTACCGTACCGAATCTTTCGGTATGATATCATACCTGATAAGTCGTATTCTAAACCTTGGTTACTGGTCAGTATGTCATGATCTGCATGTATTATCCGCAAAATAGTTGCTTAAGTGTGCAGGATAAAGGGGTCCAAGTCAGTAGGAGACGGTTCGGACGACGCATGTGAAAAGAGCGCTAGAAAGGTGCAATACTGACCAGGATGCATGCCAGAGAAAAGGCTCGAGATGGAGAAGAAGGATAGCTGGGGTGATCATAAACAAGGGCAGAAAAGTCAATTCGCGAAGGAAGTCTACCCTAAAAGCAAGGGCAAGCCTCCCTATAAAAGAAGCCACTTGGAGAGAGAGATAGAGAGAGTTCCGGAGTTCAAAAGTCCAACCACCACACTTAGTTAGAATTCTCTCTCGAAGATCAGTTCCTTTAGCATTATCCAAGTTCTTCTCGTTCCTCGCCGCAGCTATGGTCACATGAAGTCCAGACGTCCACCGGAGAGTTATCATCCCACCGTTCCAGCCAGTTTGTTACCGTAGCAGTTTCCTCGCCCGGAGTGGCATAAACAATATTTAATCGCTTTCCTAGTTTAAAGTTTACTTGCTTTCTTCGTTGGATCTCTTGCAAACATTTAATCTTGTTGCCTTTTGAAGTATTTCGTTAAGATGCGATCGTTTTAATTATGAAGTTCTTATTTCACATCTCTCTTTGGTTTGAAATTGTTTCATTCTGCCTAGGAAAGTTAGATCTAGTTGTCGCTTTTAATTTCTAAGTGTTGCGCATGTTCTCGTTTGAGTAGGCTAAATCTGGAGTTGTTGATCGAGATTTCAAGTTCATGTTTCAGTTTAAGTTTTCGTGCATGAGTTTCCTGTTTTGCGTTGTCATCGCCACCTTGCATGTTAGCCAGTAGGAGTAATCTGCAGTTTAGCCGTTAATCTTTAAGTTTAAGCTTTTTAATCGATGGATCTTGTGTTTAAATTTGTGATCTGAGTTCATCCATGGAGTTTGAGTTCATGTAATTTCTGTTAATACTTGTTGAAGAAGAAAGCATCACAATCTACTTTTGCTTTAGACCACTTTTACTTTTTAGTTACTTTTTGCTTTTGTCTTTTACTTTTCAATTGTACCCTCCAGACCTGTCACAGTAGCCACCCAGTCACCAAATATACGTTGATGTTCTAAGTTTCCTAATTTAGTAACTGTCTACTTTCCACATGTCTCTGAGATACTTTGTCCCCTACTTTCACGTACACAACCACATGTCAGTCACTTTCACTCCCACTAGTCAGTAGAGTACCATCTTTAGTTTCCGTCTAGATAAAACCTCAACCCAAAAGCGTGGTAGCTAACCAAAACCTTCCCAGATTATTACCGCGATTATCCGAACGTGTCCATCTCTATGGGATTCGACCCTTACCTCCACTAAACTAGCCAGTAGAAGTGGGTTGAGGAAATTTGTTTCATACACCAGGTTCCGGTCATCGTGCCAACGACTCAGCTAGGTTAGGACTTTCATCCTGATCAGTTGGACGCACCACTTAATTTAATACAACACGAGATCAAAACCTGAGACTATCAATAACGTACCAAAAACTACGGTATACTGAAAAATTGATATTTTCGGTACGATAATTTTGGTATTCCCCACCCCCAGTTTCAACTGCATCTTTCATTGCAATTTCCGTCTTTATTCATTCCAGTTCATTCTCTTCGATTTTACTAATAATTTTCTTCGATTATACAATTAGAGTTTCGTCTATACGCTTAACAGTGAATCATAACCACATATATACTAATGCACAATTAAGAATGCTAAGAGTTGAAGTTAATAATTAATTTCAACTTAGTTTAATTGCGTCATGGCTTTTATTACGGCGTAACGAACGGAAAATATTATTTTTTCTGGACAAGGGGAAATATGTGTGCTTGTGCGCAGGCCACAAATTTATGGACCTCCAATATGTATAAGTGGGAGCAATTATTAACAATTCTATCTTTACATTTTATTCTACTAATTAGATATACTAATAATTTCTTTTCATAAACTTTAGTGTAAAATGTAAAATTTCGTTCCATAGAGTTCAAAAAGACCCTTCACTTAAAAATCAAGTGTTATTTACATTCTTGTTAAAATATTTATGATTCAAGTAACTGAATTATCTTTGCAATTCGTCACTGAGTTTTGATTTACTTCAGAAATCAGAATATTCACTACATGATACTAATATGATGCAGGAGTTTACCTAATCACACAAATTAGGCCATCGACATCTTCGATTTCGCAAATTGATTATGACTTGACTATGTAAAGTGTAAACTAACCTTGAACGTACCACATGAATATGTTGATGATCACGTATATATACTTAAATTGCGAATTGATTATTTTATTGTTTAAAATATGTAAACTTTAAATGATCATAGTGTTTAAATACCAATTGGGCGCTACTTTGGCCCATCTCAGCCAAACTAGAATATTACTAACATGAATTGACGAAGTGATGGAATTATTTTTTTGGATTTTGTATTCGGTAATTTTCCATATGATCTCATGAGCTTGCTAATTCTTGACTTCTTGCGTCTTTGAGTTGTCTTCAACTTTAGGGTTTCCTCCTTGGTCAAGGAGTTTGAATTAATTACAAGTTTGTTTCCTTCACTATAAAAAAAAAAACTTATCTTTGAATGATAAAAAAATAGATTTGCTTTGAATTTTTTTGAAAAATAATCCTTTTTAAGCAGTTCTATTTGTATTCACTAATATTAGTTGAGATATTAACAATAAAGACATTTTTTTTATTTATAGACACAAATTAACATTCTTAATTGCATTAAAAAATAACTTAGTCATATTTTTTGGTAGTACCTTCAAAAGAAGAAGAAAATTAAGGATCATATATATGCAAAAAATAAGAAACGTATGCAGTAGCTAGTATATCTGTGTATGGAAAGTTTTATGAAATATTAACGAGTGTGTTTCTAACTAATAATAAAAAGTTGGAACTGTGACTTAATAGTAGAAAATATTTGACTTTTTGTCAATTCAGATCATGCGATGAAAACAACGTTGAACAATTGTTTTTTCATAATTAAACTTTTCGTTGACGAATGGAGTCTTACAATCAAGCCTTTATTCCAAATCAAAATATATAATTGCAATTAGGAAAATAATAAGAATGAAAAGGGCAACTTAACCAACTTTGCTGTCGACTACACAATTTCGACGCCAAATAGTTTAAGGCCTTTACACCAAAGAGAGAGTACATATTCCTTCACTTGTACATTGTCAGTATCCATTCTCTCAATGACATCTACTGCCTTCATCTCCATCAACACCAATAGTATTTCTCTTCATAAGAAGATAAAATAATCCTATCCCTTGATCACAAACCTGTTCCAATTAACCCTTAGTTAACTCAAAGCTTTGGCTACTCTTCCAATAACAATATCGAATCTTCCAAGATTGCATAGAACGATCTAAGAACAGAAGCTCGATATCATGAACAACGCTATGTACCTCTTTCCCTACCTGACAGGGAAGGATTTTAGGACAGCAAACTTCTTGGGAATGACAAGCCAACTGAGCTTGCCAGCGTCTCTAGGCGTGAGCTTCTTCTCGAAGAGAAACCTCAACCTAGCCAGAGGCCCTTGGGTCGTGCAAGGATGCCACACCGATTACACTGCAGCTGTTGGAATCAGAGATTTCACCAAACAGATCTTTGGTATTACCACTTGATTCTTCCATCATAATCTATTCAGTCAAGCATCGCACTAAACTTGATATTAGAATCAATCAGATGATCATAACATAAAAGGCAGACAGTCAATCAAACTCAATTTTTCTCTCATATATATAAATAACAGTATTTGTGCATTGTACAAGGAATCAATCAATTTTTAAAAAAATGGATCCACTAAATAAGCCAAGCATGAGAAACCTATGTAGAGGAGAGTGAAGAATTAACTCAAATTAGATAATTAAATGTAAACAAATTGAGAGATCAAGTATGGAAGTAAAAAGTGAGACATCAAAATGCAGCATATTTCTAACTGGAGAATTTTTTGTTCCATTATTTTGTTAACTTGATGAAATTAAAGAAAAGCAAATCAGATTATGTACTAGTAATAGTGTTATCCTTATATGTAAAGTAGAGTAAAGATGATGAGGACCTCCCACTAAAGGAAACCCAGATTCATGTCTGGCTTGGATATCGGTGAACGAAAATATTAGTCCATCCAAAATGTATGCCGACTAGATCTCTTAACATAGAGCGTGGTCTTAGTGCACCGTTGAACGTCTCCTAATAAATACTAAACGAATATGGATAATGATGGTTTTTAAATTCAAACATATATAGTTCACAGACGATTGATAAAAAAGGGAAGATACGAAAACAAGTTCAGGTTCAAAACAACGGTCAATTATTAGCATATTGAAATTGGGTTCTATGCAGTTCAAAGATACTTAAGGAAACACAAGATGCTAGAATGCTTTATTTTTCCCAAGCAAGAGATTTTTCTAGAATCATACTTCAAACGAAAATAATAAAATCACCCCACACAACAAGTCCCGTCAACTCCAACTCCACGCCCTTCCTAACTCCATAAAGAACAAAAGAAACTCAAAATAACTCAGTGAGATCTGCCCGAGGCTGCAACAAAAATAAGCCTAACAACCTTAAAAGAAAATTTATACTTCAATCTTTTCCTGCATGACGCATCCATTCCATATAACAAATGATAAGATAAGCGACACAAGTTAAGATATTGTATTACCTTCTAAACACTAGCTCATTCAAAGAGAAAGAAGAAGAATAACAATTTAAGTGAGCCAGTGACGACAACAAGGTACACATCAAGTTTCCAACATAAAGCTAGTAAATATGAGTGCCATATATAATTGTACATTACATACTCGCTTATTCAGTTGATACGTTCTTTTCTAATATAAGAGTATATCCTTGAGGTGATGCATATCGATGAAAACTGATAGCTGGTGGATTACTGAGAAGACCAAGAATTGTACTACTCCATTTGATTGGGATAATGTGATTCGCTCTTAAATACTTCAGAGAACTATCCCAACCTTTGAAAAAACAATTTTTACAAAACTTTGTGACAAGCAAAAATTCTTCATATGTTATACTCCCTCCGTCCACAAAAAAATAGGGCACATTTACCATTTTTGGCCGTCCACAAAAAATAGAGCACATTCATTTATGGAAAGTTTTCAACAAATAATAACCTCACACATCATTCCACTAACACTACTTCTTACTTACTTTTTCTCCTTCTCTCTAACTTTTTTCCCTTCTCTCTTACTTTACCAATTCTACATTAAAAACTCGTGCCATACACCAATTGCTCTATATTTTGTGGATGGAAGGGGTATAATATGACTGAAAACATCAACAAAATTAGATGCTGAAAAAAAGCAAGATGTTGTAATAAACTATGGGCATCAAGATTTGATTTATGACAATCTTTAGGTATCCTCCACATATACACAAATTCATGGAAGCCTTTATCAAGGACGTTCCAGTTAGAACAAAAGCCAACATTAGGTAATCTTTTTTTTTCAATTCATAAGGGAACTTACTAGCAACACAAAAATTGATCAATGCATCCTAATAGTCTATAAAATTTGAATATCCATAAGAAACCTTATCCATCAGCAGTTTCTCTTCATAGGTTCTGAACCACAATTCAACCTATACATAGATAGATATCTTTATGGAGTATAACGATTAAATATACCAACAAACATAATTGTGTTCCAAATCTATCATGAAAGAACATGCACCAAATAGCAGGATAATAAAGCCAAAAAGATAGTTCAGTAACACACAAAAGAAAAATCAGTAACACACCCAAAGTGGAGCTTTAAAATCAGATTAGCTAGTTTACATAAAACAAACACTAACTAAGCAATTAACTTTCGGGAGTTTCTTTTTCAGCAGCATCACTTGCTTCCTACAAATCTCGAATATTCTGTGACAAATAGTAATAAAATTAACATGAAAAGAGAATACCTGGAAAATCAACTTTCAGCCTCCAGCAACAAGGGCTGTCCAAGAAATTGATTGCAAGAAAGTAAGAAAAAAATATAGAAACGGAATTAACCAAATCTATTAGAGGGGATTCTTGCAGTAAGGAAACAAAATAAATAAATAGTACTCCATATAATAAAAAGATCCAATATTCCTAACCTGTGTAAGAAAAATTTTCATTCTTGATGACACCCATAATTCTATGCGCATCAGCTTCACATATGAAATGGAGTACTAAAAAAACCTTTTATTTTTCTGGGCTGCACCCAAGCTTCATAGGAAAGGAGTGGTTACCATAACCAATTTCAAGAGAGAAACAAACCCAGAAAACCAATGTGGTTGGAACGAACAAATCACATAAAATATGGTAATGTAATCACAAATCCCATATTTTCTGTAGAGGCGAAGATACAAAAGAATCAATTTTTCTAAATCTAAAAGCCAAAAAAATCCAGATATTGCTCTCTAAGAATTAATTTGAACTTGGGTATGGCATAAATGTTGATTTTTTTGTTGATAAAGTATTTTAATGAGGAAAATGAGTATGGCTCAAATGAAACCAACAAACACTTTGCCGTTATTTCAGAACAGTGGCCAGGCGTACCTTACCAAATCTTCAACTCCAACAATGACAACATCAAAAGTCACGCCTCTGAGTATAAATTTTTTTTTAAAAATGAAAGTAGTAGCAATCTAATCACTGCATAACCTCTATCCTACAATAATTAATTATATACTACTACTACTTGTATTAAGATTCAAGACTTTGCTAATAAAAAAAAAAAAAAAAAATTCAGGCTTTAATTTCATTTTCTTCCACATAAAAATACAAAAAAAAAAAATTGTCAAAAAGATGATTTGAAGAAACATATACATAGAGGTAGTAAAAAGGGTTTCAAGATCTACAATTTATTTTCATGATTTGATACATATGATCAGAAATTTCCTCCAACATAAAAGAGAGAACAAAACAACAGTGAAAAAGATAATTTGAATAAACGATATACATTAGATAAACCTAGTTAAGAGGGCTTCATCAAGATTCAAACTTTTATTTTCAATTTGTAATCTAAGTCATAACTAGATCAACGAAATTTGCTTCCACATGAATTAATTATACAAAAAAGATAACTTGAAAAGACAATTTACATGAGATAGAGCTAAGAGGGTTTCAAGATTCAAACTTTCATATACATTTTGCGAAAATGTTCTTCTAAAAAAAAATCTCACTGTGTGTAGGTGTGTTTTGCAGAGTGAGGCGTGTGACACTTGAGATGTTCTGCCTATTTCCCTTGATAATTATCTCTTGAATTAATGAATAAACACACAGAAAGAGGCCAATCTTGAAATAGGTGGTGCAGTGAAAGTAGTAATGATGGAAAAAAGTGGGAGTGGAAAGTTTTATGACAGAAAGAGAAGTGAGCACACGTCTAAACAAATATATATACTGATTATAGAAATGCCTGCGTGTGCTCACTCTCTTCTGTCATGACTCTGCAAACTCCCCTTCCCCATCTCCTCACTGCACCACACACACCAATTTTGATCTCACGAGCTGAATCAATGGCTTCAGATCTGAGAAAAACAATAATTAGTATTAGGGTTTTGTGGAGTGTGGAGGTGATTGGATAGTCAACAATCATACACAATGTACTTTCAACTTTTCAGCAAAGTAATCTTTTTGCATATTTACGGCTATCATCACAATAGATCTCTTCTCTCTCTGGTTTTGTCTTTGCATGCTCTGCAAATTGAGAGCTGTTAGCATATTTATGTTTGAGGCGATATGTGGGTGAGAGAGTGACGAGGGCATGTGACTTTGCATCCCCACCACTTGATTGTTTTTGTAGTTGCGTGTCGATATTTTCTGGTCCATCAATTGTAGCGCACCAAAATAATTAGGACAAATCAGGAAATATACATTTTCTCTCAGGATTACTATTTCAACTACTACTACTATATATACTACTTATAAACGTATATAATTAAACTTACTTTTCTTTGTGTATGTTGAGCTTCATCTTAGCTAAATTTCGATTATTATTGTCAGTGTTTCGGTATGGATTTTAATAAATGTTATTATTAAATGTGTTAAGAAAATTAATAAAATGTAAGTCCTACTTTTATACTCCCCCTTCTATAAAAAATAGTTTATTTTTTCCATTTTGAGATTTCCACAAAAATAGTCTTATTTCTTAAAGTGAAAAATTCTCACACTTTTCTCACTTTTTCCCCTCTCTTATACTTTACCTATTTTTTCTCCCTATCTTTCTTACTTTATCATTTTTTTCTCCTCATCGCACTTACTTTACCAATTTCTTATTAAAACTCGTGCCGTATGAGACTATTTTTTTGGACGAAGGGAGTATATTAGGGGGGGTGTAGGGTCCACTAGTATATGGAGTAAAAGTTAGGGGAATGTCGGTCTTACTTTTATACTCCTTTTGTCTCCCAATGTTGTCCCACGTTGATCTGACACGGATTTTAAAAAATGTAACGAAAAATGAGTTGAAAAAGTTGGTGGAATGTAGGTTCTACTTTTATAGTAGTATTAGTTTTATAATAAAATGTGAGTAGAAATGAGTTAGTGGAATATGAGGTCCACTGTCAAAATGGTAAAAAGCGAATGAGACAAATTTTGTGGGACGGACAAAAATAGAAAAATGGGACAAACTTTCAGGGATAGAGGGAATAATAAAATATGTATGGTCCACTACCAAAAATAGTAAAAGTAAAAGGGGATAAATTTGGATAAATAAAAATAGAAATAAGTAACAAATTTTCAGGGTAAATAATATACTCCCTTCGTCCCACTTTAGGAGTACCAGTTTACTACTTTCGGATGTCCTACTTTAGGAGTCCCGATTAGAATATTTCATAGTTGGTAGGCCCCACATTCCACTCACCTTTTTCCACTCACATTGTATCATATAACTAATATATAAAAGTAGGACTCACATTCAACTATCTTTTTTCACCAACTTTCCTATATATATTTTAAAACTCGTGCCGAACTCAACCGGGACTCTTAAAATGGAACGGAGGGAGTATTTGTTTGGAAATTGTTTAACTCTTAAAAGTGCATTGTAATGAATATATACAAAATTGCCTATATTTTATTGGTGAAGTCTGAGATATATGCTTAGAGTAATTGATTTATGACAATTTTAATGAAACTAACAATAATGTCACTCATCCAACGTACGATGATTGAAGAAAGTTGAAAGCTATATAAGTATTGCACAATTTTAATTAGCGTGAGGTCTTTTGGAAAGACCCAAAAACAATCTAACAAATGATACCAAAGTCGAGGTGAATTGGTCAGGTCTTGGATGACCCATGTTCGAGTTGGGTCCAAATGAATCAAGTTCGAGTCAAGTCCGTAACGAAAATAAACAGAATGGACAATATTTTATGGATGGACTAAAATGAAAAATGTAGACATTATTTGGTGGATGGAGAGAATTTTTTTATGGAAAATTGTACTTCATTTTGTTGTATCAAGAGTATCTAGTCGTGAATGATTGGAAATTTTAGTTATAATGAGGAAGTAAATAGCATTGGAGATTCTACTGCTAATGTTGCATAAAAGTAATTTATCCAAATATTACAATCTATTATTTTACAATTATTACGTTAGTATTTTTTAAACATTATAATATGCTAAAGCGTGATTGTTTTTCTTTGTATTTTTCCGTCTTTGACTAAGTGATTTGATTTGAGATTTTATTATTTAAGTGAAGAGAATAAAATTTGAGAAATAATAAATTATGGAGAAAATAAGTAAGAGAAAGAATACCAAAAAAGGAAATGAACCACTCGTATTAAGACGTTGAATATGAATTAGAAAGAATAGTAGTATCTTAAGTATTATATACTGATGTTTCAAATTTTCAATTAATTTTCTGAAAAGTTATTTAAGCCATGCATTGTATGGAGTACTATATATATTATACAAATATGATTTTAAAATTTAAACAATGCGACATCTACTTAAAATCGATTGGAATGTAACGAGACAAATCTGGACTCTCGGGCCAACTGGGCCGCACCGCGGAATCCACCATGTGTCATCAGAATTTTTATAGTGAGACATTTTATGAGGAAGTTTTAACGTTGGTGATTTTTACAGTATACTCTATTAAATTAAATACTTAAAAGTTGGTGATTTTTACAGTATACTCTATTAAATTAAATACTTAAAAGTTGGTTATTTTTTACGGGAGTGTTTAAATTGTTAGAGTTTGTATACTAGAAATCACGTTTCGAGTGATTGAATACTGTAAAACTCTTATTTTATTTTTCAATAAATAAAACAGATTGTTTTTGTCATAATGTTGTTATGTTTTACATTTAATGGATGTTAATGCATGTTTAAATGTATAAGTTAACTTAACAAAGTCTAAGTCTTTGTTTTAGTAGACCGGTTGTGGGCGTCGTCCACTTTAAGGTAACACAGTCAGTTCTAAACAAATAAAAAGATGAATTTCACAACCTAGTTGGAATTTGACTATCCATCGAGAAAGGTTGCAATGTCAGTCCGCATATTTCTAAACCTTACTGAAATCAGATGACATTGGTGTGGTATAGCACTGAACGGATCTAACAGCAAGACTTGCCCTTAGGCTATCTACTGAAAGGCGAGGTCTTGATAAATATTTATTTCTTAATCAATGTAGGTTAGCATTGAGCATACGGTATTGATTATGCACTACTTTGACTTATCAAATGGTGTGGGTTTTTCGTAACCCAATTATCCTGATATATTGGGTAGTGGTGATCAATATCTAGCGGTGCTAGGATTGCTATTATATTGAATCGTGCACGAGCTGAGTCTCGTTTGATAATGTCCTCAAGAGGAGCGTGAAACAAGGTTTTATTATTCAGAACCTAGCTAGTTGGAGTTTGATTACTCTATGAATAATAAATAAGCGTTTCATGCTAAGTCCACTCTTGAAAATAATAAGAAGTTAATTAATTAAGTCAATAGCAGACATTAATTAATTAATTTTAATCTTAAGCACGGGAAATAAAAGTTAAACGGAAACCCGGATTACTTGTAATTTCGGATTTGGATGAGGAGAGTTCAATATTACTTCTGTAGTGGTTGCTCGTAATATTTCAATTATAACTTATATTAAATTGTGGGTTCAATTTAATTAGTAAAAAGTAAATTGGATGAGCCCATATCCAAAACCTTCCATAGATCCCTGTCTGGACCCAAAAGGAACTTAATATAAATAGGAGAATAAAGGAGACAGAAAGAACACAATTTTCATTATTGTAATTTTCGAAAATTCCCTTCCCCAGCTGAGGAGATTTTCGAATTCCTCTCCTATTCCCAAAAGGATTTATTCTGTCTTCTTTATTTAAGTCCTAGTATTCTAGTAAGATCAGCCCACACTGATATTGGGATACAGTTCGGGAACCAGAGAGAAGATTTGTGGTCTAGTACTCAAAGCATCACGTGGAGAAGAAGCTAGCCATCTTCAATTCTTTGGAGAATTAATTAAGTATTTTTCTGCTCCGTAGAAAAGCATGTTTTAGGTTTCAATATTCTTAAAGCATGATTAATTTAAGTTATGAGCATGATACATGTGATAATTACGCGAATAGATTTTGTCTAAATAATCTGCTAAATAGATCTGATTATTATGTGATTGATTTATGTGAGCGCTTCTGCTGCCAGTTCCAACATAAATTAGGGGCGTTTTCTGGATTACGCTAAAAATGGAGACATGTAGCACTATTAGTCACTTTTTACTAAAAAGTTCACCTCATACTGCTCAGAAATCAGATTTCAGTCATTGAATTGTGTACCAATAAATGTTAATATAAAATGCTGAAAACTAGATGTATTTGAAGTTAGAAATATTTTAAAACAAAATACAAGATGTGAAGCATAGATAAAACTCAGAAAAAGTTATAATGGACCGTGGGATTTAATTTCGTTCTAGTGCGGTCTGATAATTTTTTATAGTCGATGTGATCATGTGAGTTACACAAGATGGAATTATTAGCCAATACTCCAAAAAAGATTTAAAAAGGCATATATTTGGATGACTAAGACATCGATAGATTTTTAATATAATGTGGGCTGCCACCATGTTCCGTCGATGAAAATGGCCCATCACACTCTGTACTGTGAATTACAGACAGGCCCACTCGATTTAGCTATTTCATAGAAGGATATATGTTACTATTGATAATACTACTTTAAACAATTACATATATTTAAGAAATTATATTTGAGTTAAAATGTCACGGTTCGTTAGCATATTATGAAATTTAGTCCAACCCAAAACATATTCAAAACTACTAACTAATCTTCAATGAAGTTAGGCTTCAAAGGGAAGTAATTAAAGAAATAAAAATACGATGGCAGTGCCAGTGGCGAAACAAATGTGCACGAAACTCAATTACGATTTGAAAAGAAAAGTGGAGTAGCATATTTGAGGTAGGTTCTCCTCCACAAATGAGGGCGGAATGGTTTAGAGTCTGTGGCCTCGCCTCTCCGTTAAGAAGAGGTTTGGGTGGAGGAGGAAATGGAGGTGGCGAGAGAAATGGGCATGAGGCAAAGACCCTTTCCTTGAAGATACTGCATGGCAGAACCCATGTCCTCCTCTAGAAGCTTCGCCACCTTCTGCTCTGCCGTCGCCATTCCTTCCTTTTCAGCCATGTCGCCTCCGTTATCCTTCTTTCCCTGCAGTCATCACACCACCCAACTTTTAGCGTGTGCATATTTCTAGGCAAGTAGTAACATATATTACAGAAATAGGTTATGCTTATTGAGATATGTAGCTTAAATATGATACACAAGCCTGTTTCCAAATTATCATCTAGTGTAAACTGAATGTATGTTGATGGGGTAATGATTATGAGTGTTAGATTCCTTGTAAAAATTAAAGAGAATAAAATTAGGAAGTTTAACAAGTGGACCTAATATTTGGTGGAATTCATATGAGGTTTCGTGCAAATTCAGGATGTAACTAGTTGAAGTTGAGAGAGCAAAAATAGGGAGTAATATTTGAAGATAAAATTGGGTCAGATTTGTCACTCCAAAGTGGGGAGAAAGGGGTTTTGGTATGAATAAAAAAGGCGTTTAAAGGAGGGGTGAGAATATGAGGTGGTATCTGAAAAGTGGCACGCGTGCTACCTTTTGGTTTTGTTGTTTTCTGGTTCAACATGGAAATGGAGATAATTCAAATTTATTTTAATACGTACGGATAACAACCACTCGTGGGGTTGGGTTTCTTTATCAATACATATTTTTTGAAAGATGAATATGCAAGAGAAAGTATGGCTTAAAGGTAAGTAGAAACACCTCCAAAATAGTAACACTCACTACTCTTAATTGACCTTATAAATGTCTGTTACATCTAAACTAAAATATAAGTAGAATGGTAATAAAGTATTTCTGTGAATTATATAACCTAGTACTAGCTTTTAGGAAATGTAATGATTTTATACTAAGCTTGTCAAAATTTACAACAAAAGGAGTGAAAAACTTCATCAAAAGTTCTCCTTTTGTTCAACTAATCAAGTGTAAGAATACCAATTTAAACATAAAAGTATTAATCATTTTATTAATGAGATTGTGTGCGGAATTTTGTCTTAACACGTGGGGTTTTCACTTCATAATTTTGGAAGATGGGGATTTTCAGATTTTCTATGGCTACATCTGCTTTTTTTTGCTTTATATAATGCTCTTTTCCCCAAAAGATTACAACTTCTAGCCTAAGACACGCAACTTCTTTTCTTGTCACAGTTATTAAATACGATAACGCAATTTCATTTAATTCGTCCAACTCATGATAAAACTTTTAGCCTATATGACGACATAACTATTTAAATCTATTAAATAGCCCCTTCCCCATATTCTCCAGAATAAGACCATTCCCTAATCACTTTTTCATTTCAACTAAATCATGTTTATCTCTAAATAAATGTATTTTACATTACCTGAGAGGATGCATCACCAATTAATGGGGCGACAGCTCCAACCCCGCCTAATCTGCTCGTACTCAGTACCTACACGTAATAACATTTGGTTAAATACATCTATATTAAATTATTAATTAAAAAATAATCTTAATCAAAAAAGTAATTTGCAGATTGAGAGAGAGAGAGAGAGGAGAGGTACTTTGACTTGGAGGCGTAGAAATTTGACATAGTCGATGATCTCATCCAACATGGAGGCTTTGTCCGTCTGTCAACCAATAATGTAAAATTAATAAAGCTAATCTTTCAGTGTACCAAAGATTATCATCTCATAAATTATTCAAAAATCTTCCTACCCAATATTCCAAACAATTTTTTATCCAATTAATAATTCCTTCCTCCCCTATCCCGAGGCTTATTAAATCATAAGCCCCATCATTATTAAAGTGATTAATTATTAACAACTCCCCCTGAGTCAGCATCAGCTGATAATGATTTCCTCTGCCAAACACTTTCTCCAATCGACACGTGCCACATGTGACTTCTATGCTAATCATTCACAAAACAGCACGTGCCGCTGGATTGATTTAACCAGATTAGCGTCTTCTCGAGAGTAAGAAGAATTTTCAAAATTTTAAAAAATGGGTTCTTGTTAAAAGCTGTCAGCTTATCGCTCGCCACACGAAGTTTCTTCCACATACAGTGATATGGAGTAAAATATTTATTTACTTTTTTACATGTATTTATGTTAGTTAATGAATGGAATTCCGAAACTGAGTCGTGCAAGAAAAATAAAATCGAGAAAATATTTGGTTTCAAATAAAAAAGAAAAATGAAAGTATTACCCGGTTAGCATTGGGTACAAGCTCCTGTAAAGCCTTCATTCTCTCCGCAATTCGCTCCCTTCTCAACTGCCCATATTTGGTTTCACCGGAAAGCAGGAAAAATCAAAACCAAATATTCGCTCAACAAATACCAGAACACATTTAATAATTTAATACTACTAATTATTATAAAAACGACAATAATAATAATCCAAAGGAAAATGATTTTTTTTTTAAAAGTGCCTTCAACAAACACTCACCCTTTCGGCTATACTGTGAGGGTCGGTGGCCTGCCCTCGCCTGGCCCTCACCCGCTGCCGCGGCTGCCCAGTCGCCGACGGTTGGCTTGGCGCCGCCGCAGACGCCGACGCACCAAAACTCTCAGCCTGTAATAATTCGACGTTTTAGTAATTTATATTAGTAGAGGGGGGAAAATAGGATCTGAGAAAATGATAAAATTGGATTTAGATCAGTTGCCAATTTTGCATAATTATTGACTGCAAAAGGAAATTGTAGGGCAAACCTGAGAGTGAGTGAAATGCTGATCCTGATTTGTAGTCTGACCTAGGGAGCCGGTGAAGCCATTGAAGAGAGCTTGAATGGAGGCATCATTTTCCTGCATCAATTAATAAATTAATCAGCATCAATTTTGTCAACGACGCGTAAACAATTAAAAAAGCCGACCGCGATATCAGGCTTGAAGGAGGGGCCGTCAACGACGTCGTCGCGATCGCCTCGGGGAAGGGGGAAGAAGGCGTTGGCGGCTTCCGTGGGGGAGCGGAGATCGTTGGCGTCGGCGAGGCTGCGGGAGAGGAATAACTGCTGCTGGAGCATCATCGCTCTAGCGCTGATCTGGTGGTGCTGGTCGTCGGCCCAGGGGAAGGCGGCGGCGGCGGGGGAATTCATGGATAGCATTTGCTGGAGGAAGTCGTCGTGCGAGGGGGGCGGATCGAATTGGGAGTCGTCGTGGAGAGATGACATTTGCTGCTGGTTCAAGAGAGAGTTTAGGTTGTTCATGGAGTCAATCGGCGGAATCTGAGTGGGGATTGGAGTTGGTGAGAGGGAAGTCAGCGAGAGAGGAGACAGGGAGCAGAGTATCAAGTTTGGGGTTTGGGAATTCGGGAATGTTTTGTTTTTGTGCAAAAATGATTTGGAATCCAACTGGGCCTAACAAATTTATAGACTATATTCACGGCCCATATACTTCTTGTTGGCCTATTTATTGTGAACATTTAGGAAAACCACTTAATGTGATATTTCAAATAAAATAATTAAACAATCATTTATCTCGTGGTGGATCCATAAATTTTAAATTGGGGGTACCGGTTTTATTAAATAAATACTTAACACAATAAAACTAAATAGTAGTAGTATTTAATTGTATATCTTAAATACTCAAATTCAAAAAATTCTAATAATATAAAAATATAGGTGTGATAAAATATAAAAAAACAATAAAATATAGTACTCCATAAACTACCTATGTACTACTGTACTTAAAATCCACAAAATATAAAAGTTAAAACCAGTTATATAAAAGTACAATGAGAATACAGGGGAGTGAAATTCAAACTCTGGTCAACGGCCGAGAAATAACATAATCTACTACTAGACCACCAATCCTTTATGTAAAATTTATGTCATATCTACATTAATATATATGGGGTTATAATTGTACCCTTTTATTGACCGTTGGATCCGTTCCGTCAGTGTTAGTATGTGCACGGCCATGCAGGCGAAAGACTGCCGCACTGTGTGTCTGTGCATGGTGTGGGCTTCTTCATAATCCAAACTTCGTCCCAAGTCCGTTTACTCGACTCTCCACCTATGAAGGGAAATACTACATGTTTATTGTGAGTATAAAAACATATGAAAATGTGAAATTATTTTATTCACATCAATATTAAGCTATTAAAGGTGGCATATGTGAGAGGATGATTCTAACTCAGTTATAACCATTCAAACGTTAAATGAGACACATGCTCAAAACTTACAAAACTCAGTTTTGGTCGATTATACTCTATAAAAAATACTTCCTCCTCCTTTAAAAGATACTATCTCATTTTTATTTTTAGTTTATCCAACTAAAAATGTCACATTTTCATCTTTAAAAAAATTATCTTTTTTGTTAATATAAAAATTATATTTTTTATGTCTATTTAACACACAAAATAAAACCTTCTAAAATTTTGTATTGTGATTTTTTTATGTGACGGAAAAAGTAATACTCTGAACTAAAATACTTTTAAGTTTTAGACAAGATTATAGTGACAAGTTACATGTGATTGGTTAACCCAAATAAAATGATGATCAAACCTTAGTTAGTCATTGAAATTCCAAATAATTTAATATCATCGCAAGTCTGCGAAATGCTACACAATTAATATGATTATATCAATTATTTAATTTAAATTTCGGAATTCCATGTTATAAAATCTGTTATAATTCTATAGTTTGTAATATTCAGTTCTCAAATTATTTTGACAGGTTACATGTTATAGGAAATTTAAAATTCGTCTCATTGTTATTAGTCCAAAATTCGTCTCATATATTGTTTATTAACTCCCAAATTTTTCGTATTTGCTGCAATTTTATTTAACTTTTGATTTGATGCAATGCAATTTTCAGCAAATCTGGGTTACTCGTCAATTGATATAGCAAGATTTAATTAATGTCATGAAGTGATAAAACATGTATATTTAAATTCTTTGGTCAATAAATAAGTACAATATGATCAGTTATTATCTTGAAATTATTAAGATATTATAAGAATCAATATTATATAGTAGTACTAAACTAAAGTGGATACTAATTTCATGTTAATGTGTTGTCTAAAACACTGTCATAATAGTAAATAGTAAGTAGGAGTATATCTTTTTATTGAAAGTATCATTACAATATATTTACAAACGCGAACACCAAAGTAGATGAATCAACCACAACATTAAGTGGCTGTCAAACTAGTGTATAGAAAATGATGAATTTAAAAGAATTACGTTTATAAGTTACGTGGATCCAATTTTAAAATATTGGTGTAGAATTAAATTTGATGGGCCAAGGCTCGAAGCCCAACACAGGAGTGGCATAACTTTCATTTTTCCCACATCGAACACTCACAAGCTTTAGCTGAGGTTTATAGTTGCGAAAACAGCAAGAAGTGTTGTCCCTTCGGGGACATCCGATAAAATTGGAACGATACAGAGAAGATTAGCATGGCCCCTGCGCAAGGATGACACGCATAAATCGAGAAATGGTCCAAATTTTTTTTTAATTAGTGTTTTCGGATTTGTATTTTGCCCTTTTTTGCCCTAAGATCAAAAAAATCTGGAAGAAGCGATCACTGGCAGCGATTCAGCATTTCCCCCAATTTTTAGAACCCTAACGGTATGTGCTCACTCCAATTTCTTAACGGCGTTTCAATTTTGTGTTTCTTCGAACATGTAAAATTATGTGTGTTACATAAGCGAAGGAATTATGTTCCTTTAATGCTCAAATCCAGCCCCAGTGTGAAGATTTGGGTTTTGTATTTTTGTGTTTTTATGAAAATTTGATGCGGTGTTGGACTACTACTTGGCTATTGAATCGTTTATGCATCCAATTTTATGATTCTGGTTTGCTTCTACAGATTAATTGCGTATTTTAGTTGTTGAAAATGAACAAAGGAGGAGGGGGGATGGGAGGTGGAGCTGGCGGCGTTGCTGGGCCGACTGCTGCTGCCGCAGCTGCAGCGGCGCAGAAGCAGAAAACCCTTTTGCAAAGGGTAGATACAGATGTTGGAGGTCTCATCGATAATTTTGGATTCCTGGTTAATGTAGCTCGGGTATGCTTAGTCTAATATCTCTACTCATGGATATGTCTGTGTTTGTATGCTTTTTTCTTTGCCATAGGAAAATAACATATTTCAACTCCGAATTCAGATTCGTTTTGTATGTTTATCCTTCTAGGCTTTTTGCAGCTTCATGTATCCAATATATCCCTTTGTAGAGAGTCGGGATCATTTAAGTAGTGAAACAGTGAGCAGAAATTTGATTCTAGATGCTAGACTTGGATTAATTTGCTTTCCATCCAAAATGCTGATGATCCCTAAAGAATTTTGTGAACCAGATGGACAGTAATGATAATTGACTGGTATATCACTGCAGAGTTGATTGTTGTTATTATTGTTATTGACATTGAAGATATCGTGTCTGCCTAAACTTGATGCACCGCCTAGATATTTGGAAAAACAGTATGATCATTTACCGGTGTATCTCTGCCAGTTTAGCTGGTCTACTTGAGGGCTCAGGTTCTTACACCTATTAGTGTTTTCTCTCTATCAATGTAGGCAACCAATTTGCTATGGAGTGTCTTCAATAAATGGATTGGTACAGTTGGCAGATCTTCTGTAATACATATCTAGTTTATGAGGAATCACTCATTTTTCTTTTTACCATTTCAATAAAAAATCAAGTTTAGTGTGTTGATGAGTCATGAACCCGTAAATAGACAAAAAATTGGGAGAAGTTAGACTCCTGCCCTGGAAAGAAAATATATAAAGATTTAGGAACCTTTTATTCTGTTTAAAGAAAATGGATATATGGTTTTGCAACTATTATTGAGTTCCTTACATACACTTTAATAAGAGGTTATGTGGTCGACTAACTCCATAACTTTGTTCTTTCACACTTTACTTTACCTTACCCCTTATATAAGTCTTTTTAGATTTTTGCCATGCCTCTTGCTCAAATACATTTGAAATTTGAGAATTTGATTTAGCTAAAAATTAGCTTTTGCGATGAATGCACATGTGATGGAAATCATACACTTCAGGTTAATGATCCACCAGTGCGAAACTCCCAAGAATCTTTCATGATGGAGATGCGCGCTGCCAGAATGGTAAGGGATATTGTTAGAACTACTTCCCTTATAACGTCAGTGTTGTAGATTTCTGATATCCATTGTTCTTCTACTTAAAATGCTAGAGCATGCCAACTGGTACGAGCACCATGACTCTTTGTGAACTGAAATTTTTAAGAAATGCTGCAACAGTAGTGCTTTAATACGTAGTGCCAAAACCCAAATGAACAAGATTTTCCAGGCACTGATATTCTTTACAGTATAATTATTCGGTCATTTTTTAGTTCTTCCATGAAACAACATCATTAAGTATACAGTGCCATATTGAATAGTTCTATCAATTCCTCACCATTTATTCTCTCTTCCGCTTGCTCTATGCTTGACTAATTGGGGACACAAATGTCAGGTTCAAGCTGCTGATTCTCTGCTGAAGCTGGTGTCCGAGCTGAAACAGACAGCAGTCTTCTCCGGGTTTGCGTCTCTTAACGATCACGTAGACCAAAGAACTGATGAGCTCAATAAGCTGACGGAAGATACAAATAGCATATTGACTAGAATTGGAGAAGAGACAGCTGCTAGCCTGAAGGAGCTCGAGCACCATTACTACTCTTCCACAATTAGAACGCCTCAACCTTGAAACAAGTCCTCGAAATGTATGTTGTATGAGAATTTGGCTGTAGCATTTTTATTGATTCGTAGCATTAATTTTGGTGCAAGTGCAGGGCTTAATTTTTATGTATGTGAAGGTGCAATGATATGATATTTGTCTATAACCTTTACATGTTCGATTTTCATGCCCATATATTCAAGCATATGTTATTAATTGGCCGAATTTCATTCTAAAATATGTTTTCAATTAAGAGTTCTTTTAATCATATGAACATTCTTTTCTGTCAATACATGGTGAAATAAAAGTGCATACTCATTTGTTTTGTAACAAATAAGTGGAAATTAGTAAGTGGAAATGACGAGGCTGAGATCGTCATTTCCGATATCCAGTTGTTCTTGATGAATTATCCTTGCCGATTCAACGAGTGAGTCCAGGCACTGCCCTCTCACCTCAATCATCACCAGCGGCCCGATTTCTCCGATTTCGGTTGGAATCTCTTCCAGATTGGGGCAATAGCTCAACACTAATTTTTGAAGCTTAGGGAAATGTTCGGTCGATTCCACCTTCCATTCAGAGATGCTTATTCTATCCAATTTCAAGAATCTAAGTTGTTGGAATTCACCATCTCTCGTCTCCCATGCTTGGCCCACCATTGCCCAAGATCGCAATTTGAGAACTTCTAGCTGTTTAAGTTTCCCAACTATCGACATCTTCTCACTTGAAAACTTGGAACCGTGTAGGCTCAGCTTCCTGATGTTGTAGGGGAACTCAAATTCCTTCATATTAGGCCAGAATCTTGCCGTGAGCGAGTCGAGGTGTGCGAGGAAGCGGAGATCGAAATGCTGGTACGCGTCGTACCAGCATTTGAGTCTGCTGAGATGGGGCGAACTCTTGAGCATCTCTTGGTGCTCGAACCTGCTGATCCGCACACGCGACAGGGATTCTATATTGTTCCTCTCGGAGCTACTGCAGTGTTTGTCGTATATTGCTTCGGTGTTGACGTGGATGCATCTCAACTTGAGCATCTTCATCACTGCGGGAGGAAGGTGCACTTCCTCCTCTGTCTCCACGCGGAGATACTCCAGATTGGTAAGCCTGCCTATAGATGGCGGCAAGTAAGTGATAACCAGGTATCTCAAGTTCACTAGATACTGCACTCCCATAAAATATATTGGCCTATAACAATAGTAGAAACTCAACACTCGGAGTGATCTCATGTCACGAACATAGAACGTCGAGATTAAACCGCGTCCATGGAAAGACCGTACGTGTTGGCAATAGTAGGATGTCGACGAGTGTTGGAGCGCTTTAAGACGGTAGCCTCTCTCGCTTATTAAGTTATCACTGATGAGAAAAAAAATAAGGCTTATAAACAACATAAGCACATATTATGTGCAAAATTAGTTTTAAATGCAGAACGCATAACTATAATACATAGGTCATTATTAGGTAACACATTGTATTATATGCAAAATTAGTTTTAAATGGAGAACGCAGAACTATAACACGTAGGTCATTGTTAGGTAACACGAAGTTCATCTAAGTTTGTTTGTAGTACTAAAAATAAACAAATAATGAACTACTGTCCGTTATCTAACAATGACCTTCCGTGTTTTGGTTCAAAGTTCTGTATAGATGAAGAGACTTACTTGCTCTTAACAGATTTCAATAAGTTATCTTCAGTAGATCTTCTGAAGCACAAGTCGCGCCATAAATCATGTAGAGTACAAGATTTGACTCCGCCGTCTGATCTCCGTTTAGCAACCATGACAAGACTTTTGTCAACTAACTCAATCAAATACTCCTCAGCAATATCCTCCACACCCTTGTCACCTACCTTATGAACGAATCCTTCAGCCACCCACAGTCTCGTCACCTCTCTAACTGAGATTTCTTCGTCTTCTCTAAATGCCCCAAAATAAAGAAAGCATGCCTTGAGATGCTCTGGTAAATGCTTGTAACTGAGCTCCAGAACTCGCATTACTGAATTGCTTCCACCATCAAAAATACACGAGGCAACATTTCCTCCTACTCGTTCCCACGCTTGCTCCTCCAAGTCCGTGGATGAAAGAATCCCAGCAATAGCAATTACTGCGAGTGGAACTCCGAAGCAATTAGCTGCAATTTTCTTTCCAGCCGCTCGCAGTTGAGGAGGGCAGGCTTTGCTACCCAACACTTTCTTCCTTAAAAGCGCCCAACACTGGTCCTTCAGCAAACAAGGCATTGCATAAATCGTGGTGTCGGGTGGAGCTACATCTCTGATTCTACTGGTAAACAATATCCTGCTTCCATTCCTATCATCTGGGAAACATGTCTGCAAATCGTACCACACATCTGGATCCCATACATCATCCAACACAATCAGGTACCTACGGCTCTTCAGAGTCTTGTATATGTGCTCCACTAGACTTTCCTCTTCCAGCTGCAAGACCAACTTATCATCTAGCTCGGTCGCTATATCAGTCAGAAGCTTAATCAACACCTTCTTTTTATGAAATGTTTGACTAACTACGCACCACGAGAGCCTGTCAAACCAACATTGAACTGAGGGGTAGTTGTACAATTTCTTAGCTAAAGTAGTCTTGCCAAGTCCAGCCGTTCCAACGATTGAAATAACTTGTCGGCCTTCTGACCTACCTAGTAAATGATCTAACAGATATCTTGTCTTCTCCTCACAACCAACTACAACATCATTGACCTCGATACTACTCTCTTCAGGTTGTATCACTGGTTGCTTGCTAAGACACTGGACAGTTCTGAGTCTCCAAATCATGGTGATCTCGTGAAGCTCGGTCCCCATTTGCTGAATCCTGTTGTTTACATCAGTGAGCCTCTTGGCAATGTACCAAAGGGGAGCATCTCCACCCAGAAAAGAGATTATCAAATACTCAGCTTCATGAGCCATATCTCCAATTCGCATCAGCGGATCTCTAAATTCTTCAATTTCTGATGGCCGTAGCGCCCTTATATCTTTGAAACAAGACTGCAGAGAGGTGAGCCCCTGGTGCAGCTTTTCGATGTGATCAGCTATCCCGTTGTCCTCCGGTTTCATGGAACCCTCCTTGAGATCGTAAACTAGAGAATCGACCATATGGAGCGAGTCGGCCACACAAGTCCCTGGAACCCATCTCCCCATACAAGGCAAAAAATTCAATAACTCACTGATTCCAGCTGCCATGACTTGAACATTGTCGAAAAATGCAGCAAGCCCCTCATCCAATTCCGCAGATTCGAAAAACAAGGAATGCACCAAAGCTCCAGCTTCATTTGCGATGGCTTCAATTCCGGCCAAGAGTTTGTGGAATTCTTGACGTGCGTCACACAACAACATCAGTGATGTGTCGGAAAGAACGGTGAGGAGAAACCTCAGCTCCTTGTCAAGACAGTCAAAGCTAGCGCAGTTTGAGCAGAAAGACAAGTCCCTTCTTAGGTGTAGCAATTGAAGAAGGAAGCTCACAAAGACTTTCAGAAGCTGATGTCTCTTAACGTCGGTGTGGCCATCATACAGCTTTTCAAAGCTGGGCACCGTGAAGAGATGGCGAAGCTCTCGTGTGAAAGAAGCGACGATGTTGGTAAAAATGGAGGCCTCTCCCAAGTCGGAGGTGCTTGAGAACTTAGAGAAGTAGTTGCGAACAACTGAGAGATGTAGATCGTTCCAGTTGCAACTGTTTTCGGTGGCCTTCCTCCACCGTATTATCATTTGAAAAAGTCCCAACAAGTTAGATCTTGATGAACGCTCCATTTTCGTTCGCCCAAGAGATAAGGAGCGCTGGCTATTTGGTCAGGGAGGCGTCGGTGCTGCACACCACAGTGTAGTGTGTCCCTTGACCAAGTGGAGTATTATTTTCGATTCAATATTCCATCTAGAATACTCCCTCATCCACCGTTACAAAGTCATATTGACTGGATACGAGTTTTAAAAAATGTAATAGAAAATGAGTGAGAAAAAGTTAGTAGTATGTGTACTTTCCATTTTTTTCCATCCCACAAAAATATGTGCATTCAATTTTTGGAAAGTTATATCAATTTAATAATATAGGTCTCATTATCCGTTAACACTACTTTAACTATCATTCTCATACTCTCTCTTACTTTACCTTACCAATCCACTCCTCTTTCTTACTTTACCAATTTTGTCTTAATTTTTGTGCCATATCCATTGCCATATTTTAATGGGAAGGAGAGAGTATTAATTTTAAATGATACGCGAGTGAAGTGAGTTAGTGGATTGTAGAACCCATTTACTGTTTACGGTAATTATGAAAGAGGACTTCTATTCGCGAATAGAATGAGTATTAGTTTTATAATGAAATATGGGTGAGATAAAATTAGTGGAATTTGGGGGCCATTACAAAAAATGGTAGTAAAAGATAAATAGGACTAGTATTGATGGATTGATAAAAAGATAAAAATGGAACGTTTATTAGTGGACGAAGGGAGTAAACAAAACATATTCTCCATGTTCTTTTTTGTTTTGATAAATTCCCCATGTTATTAACTCAATCGCATATTGGATACATTTACTGGGTTTACCCTTAGTCAACCCGATATCCGTCGGATATTAGTTGAATATCCGATATCTGATTTTATGTGATTGGATAATCCTAGAATTTAAAAATTATTGGGTATTGAGTATATCCGGTTAATACTCGGATTACTTTCTTTGTTTCCTACAAGAAGAAATTCTTTTTTTATGACCGCTCCTAAAAATAGAAATTTTATTTTTAGAAAATTAATTTATCTCTAATGAGGTGAGATTTATTTTCCACTAACACACTCTTCTTCGTATCTCTCTCTTACTTTACCAATTTTACATTAAAATTTATGCGGTTTCAAAAATTTTATTTTTAGGGGATGAAGTGAGTATTGTTTAAAGCTCTTTCGTCTATACAACATTAGTCACCATCGAATGGAATCATTTAAATGAGAATTGCACATAATTAGAGTGTGTGATACTTTAGATACTTGATGATTTATAATTAATGACAGAAATGTCAGGAACTGTATCACTGTTACTTCTACTATATGTTAATCAGATGGATAATCACTTTTGCATTTCGCATAGTCAATTCTAGTAAAGTCACTCATGTGTTTTAAATTGAACGTTTCCTTTTTTTTAGTTTTATACTACTATAAAATACTCCCTCCGTCCACGAAAATTCGTCCCGGTTTGACCGGGCACGGGTTTTAAGAAATGTAATGGAAAGTGAGTTGAAAAAGTTGGTGGGATGTGGGTCCTACTTTTAAAGTATTAGTTTTATAATAAAATGTGAGTAAGAATGAGTTAGTGGAATATGAGGTCCACTACTAAAAATGGTAAAAGTGAAATGGGACAAATTTTGGGGGACGGACGGAAATGGAAAACTGGGACAAATTTTCGTGGACGGAGGGAGTAAATGTGATATATACATATTAGTCCATTTGAGTATTCTACATATTCACATTAATTTTAATTTATTTTAAAATAAAAATGAACACAATAATTGAATATTCTGAATATTCACATTAATATTAATTTATCTTTTCCGGTGTTGTATTGTATTTTGTTTTATTTGGGTCCCAATTCACCATGTTTAAATATTCGTGTTGCGTATGTTTGGGTATCCCTAATGCACTTTGGGTCAGGTTCAAGTATGCACTTTAGACAAATCTTTTGGATATGAGTATTCAATTTTTGCGGGTCAAGTAAACGGCAAATATCTGTATTCTTACCATATCTCAATTCATGATCTAAAGCGATGTTTGATATAATGGAATAAAATAAAATATATGTGAAAATGAAATAAAAAGAGGATATTTCTCTAGATTTTCTTTATATATTTATATAATTTCTACATACCAAGTAAATAAATAAATAAAATCACATTTCATTTCACCATCCCATTTCATCATAAAATAAATAAATAAAATCACATTTCATTTCACTATCCCATTACATCATATAACATGAAGTGGTCTAAAGATAAGCAATAATTAGCGTGAGCAATAGTTGAATACAACAAGATGTGCCCACGGTTCCGGAACCAGCAGTTACAGTTCGGAACTGTTGGTTCCGGTTTTGGAAATTGCGGAACCGGAACCGAACCGCGCGGTTACGGTTCCGGTTTCAAAACCGTCAGTTTTGGTTTCGGTTCTGAACCAACGGTTTTTTACGGTTCTGGACTGCCTATTTTTTTTGCGGTTCCGGCTTGATTTTACGGTTTTTCGCAGTTTTGATTTGGAATCGTCTGGAACTGGCACGGTTTCAGTTCGAAATTTTTTGAACCTAAACCGAACCACGGTTCAAAAATCGACCGTTTTAATTTGGATAAATTCTCACGGTTTAGGTTTGGAATAATAACCGACCGTTACGATTTTGGTTTTAACTATTGGTTCGATAAACATTGAGCAAGTCTAAATACAGCCGAGTGATGTTTATCATTATTGGTGAAAGTGGTGATACTCTAGCAGATTATCATTTGTAAATGGGTCAATAAAACAATAGTAACATATTTTTGCTCGAATTATTCGCCGCCATTGCAGACTTATAAATTAATACTCATGTTATCACTATCAATGGTCCCATGGTATATGTTGTAATCTGTTTCACATTATTTCTCAATTGCATAATTATATGTTAGCCGGCAATTGTAAGTCAGCTAAGTAAGAAAAAGGATCAATAAAACAATAGTAACATAATTTTGCTTCAATTATTCGCCGCCATTGCAGACTAGTAAATTAGTACTCCCTCCGTCCCAAGGAAGATGACCCCTTTCTTGGACGGCACGAGATTTTATGCAAATTTATTTTGTATGTTGAGAGGAGAGAGTAAAGTACGAGAGAGAATAATATAGAGATAAAAGTGTTTCCATTTTAAGTAATGAATCATCTTAGTTGGGACAAACTAAAAAGAAAAGTAAGTCATCTTTAATGAGACGGAGGGAGTAGTACTCATGTTATCACTGTCAATGGTCCCGATGTATATGTTGTAATCTATTTCACATTATTTCTCAATTGCATAATTATATGTTAGTTGGCAACTGTAGTCAGGTAAGTAATTAAGTTTGCTAGAGTTTGTCAGAGCATCCACAGTGGGGTGGATGATGCTTCGGACAATGCATCGTCTGCTACTGTAGGTGGGCGGATGATAGAAAATCCTTAGAGCGCGCCTAATCAATTGTCCGCGGACTAAGAGGCGAACGATATATCGTCCGCCCCATTGCTGAGGTGCAGACGATAGATCCGAATGATGTAACGCGTTTTCCATTTTTTTTATTTTTTATATATAAATATAAGTCTTTTCCATTATTTTACACATCACTCTTTCTTTCCCCAACTCAATTCTCTCTCACTCTCTTAAAATGAATCTCAGCGACGAACCAAACATAATAAATAATTACAAATATTTTATACTCCACTACATGGTCTTTTAGAATATTCATTGTATGGACATGGACCGCACTCCGTTTTGGGCCATTGTTTGACACCTATTTCGAGTGGGCTGGCCCGGCTTGAGCACGACTATATGCATATCAGCCGTGTTATTTGACACCCAAATCTTCTGATATTCTATGTGGTTTTCTATGAATTACTGTATTAGTAAGAATTGAATAGAATTTGAGAGCGTATGTCCAATTCGTGATTCTGGGATTGAGATGAGCTACGGCAATCTTAAAGTATGGCGACATAAAGCCCTAATTCTTGTAAAAGGGGTTAGAAATTACAGCTCAAATTCGCGTCTGAGCGTGAATCTGGAGAAGCTGGGGCCTTTGATAATGAAGCGAATCGCGCAAACCAAGAATGATCCCCTCAAACAGACGCTTCCGGTGGCGCGTGAAGTCCTCCGAGCACGAAACGCTCTTTACGACGGCGTATCAATCCTCATTCGCCACATTCCGGTCTGGACTTGCAAGTACTTATACTAATATTACCCATCTTCTTCTTTTATTAAAATACAAATGAATTTGCAGCTCATTTCTGCGCCTCTTTTCTCCTTAACTATTATTGGTCTTTGGGAGATTTAATAGTGACTTCTGATTAATTGATGAATCAAATTGGTTGTCTCCCAATAAAGTATTTCTATTGACAACTAAGATTAGATTGATTATGTTGGATGACATTAAAGTATGACTAAATTGTTGTTTTTCTAGTTAAGATAAACTGATTGAAAATGAACTTGTTTGGTATTGTCCGGTTCTAAAATCTCTTACTTGCATCCGCTGCCATATTTTGCTGTCTCTGTTACTTGTATTGAAACGTTGTGGATGAATTGCATTTATAGCATTTCACATTACTCCCTATGATTCTAATCAATCGTGTAGCTATATTCTGAATCACATTCTCTGATTATTTCAGTTTGTTTGTGTTTCTATTGTTGGAGATTGGTTGCATAATTTGACATGTGAAGCTTTAGCTCTCAACTTCTATTTGTTGCACAAGAATACATTTTTCAGCTTGTTTTAGTATTGAACATAGAAATTGATTGACTAGCGGTGGAAGAAATTGTTTCGTGTTAAAACCAATTTACTTCTCCAATGCAGTATAATTCGCTGTTCATTCTTATAGGAGTATTTTCTTGTGGCAGATATTGCCCGGAAGTTTATATAGGCGAAAGTGGTCACTTGATCCGAACATGTCATGGCTACCGGCATCGTACAAATAAAAAGTTCCACGAATGGGTAAAAGCAAGCATAAACGATGTTATAGTCCCTGTAGAGGTTCTCCATCTGCAGAAGAAGATATTCCCGGATGTCAATGAAAGATTTGATCATCAATGCATTCCTGCAGTTGTGGAGCTTTGCCTGCAGGTTGGAGTGGATGTCAACGACCCAAGTACTACTTCATCTAGTCTGATTACTCCACCATTTCCACATTATGGTCAGACACTGATAGCCCGACAAACCATGAATGCATGGGAGGTGCTTCGGTCTGGAGTCCACAAGTTACTGTGTGCTCATCCGGTGAGAGTGTGCAAATTCTGTAAGGAAGTGCAGGTTGGGTCATCGGGGCACAGAGCACGAGCATGTGGGGTGTTGAAGGATGAGAGTTCTCATTGGTGGAAGAGGGCGTTTGTGGAGGACTTAGTCCCGTCTAATGTGGTTTGGTCCAGACGCCGACAGGATGCAGCTGTGCTCGTTGATCAGGGTCGCAAGTATTATGGTCACGCCCCTGCTGTTGTGGATCTGTGCAGTAAGGCTGGTGCATTGGCCCCATCTAAATACTTCTGCATGATGAAAGTTGATGGATTCACTGCTCCCCCTAAATCGTCTGTGTGATCTTATATTCAACTACCGTGGCCGGCGACGATATGGTGGTTGATTGATTGGCGTGATTTCAAACAGTTTGTTAGAACTTGGAAGAGAAGAATTGAGAAGAATGAGGGTTTTAGAGTAGAAATTGGGATTTTTTTTACCCCAATGGTTGGTTTATCCTATAGTGATTTTCTGCAAAACATCAAGAGCAACAGTTTTTGTATACAGTATATACCAGACTACCAGTAGTACCCTCTGTGTCATTTCGATCATTAATTATTTTTAGGTGTAATTTGAAACTTATTATTTTTTAACTTTGTTTTGATTTATTCATCATGCCACCTTAGACCATATTTCACCAATTACCACCCTAATTACGATTTCAGCAAAATTCAATTTTATAAGAAATTAACTACTCCACACTAAATTATTTACTCAAAATTGGTGTTATATTTTTTGGGTTTGAAATGAGTGTGCTATGCTTATGAGCGAAGAGATTGGAAACTTTGTCCACAAGATTCAAATTCCTTTAAAATCATTATTCAGGAAAATATTCGAGTAGGTTCTCAATTATTCAAGAATGTTGATAGAGTATAATCATAAGGCTCTCAACGCTCCACGTCCTCTTTCAAAAAACCCTATCGACAAAATATATACTCCTCCTTCCCCAAATTCACAAAACCCATAGACATTAGACGCAGAAGTAAAATACAGTCAGAAACAATGGCGACGAAAGAGATGCAAGTAGTGAAGGGGCTGGACATCGAGAGATACATGGGGAGATGGTACGAGATCGCATCGTTCCCGTCGAGATTCCAGCCGAAAAGCGGCGTGGACACACGCGCCACCTACAGTCTGAACCCCGACGGCACGGTTCACGTGCTGAACGAGACGTGGACGGATGGGAAGAGGGGCTACATCGAAGGCACCGCCTACAAAGCCGATTCCAACAGCGATGAGGCTAAGCTCAAAGTCAAATTCTACGTTCCCCCCTTTCTGCCTATCATCCCCATCACTGGTGATTATTGGGTTCTCTACCTCGATGCTGATTATCAGTATGCTGTAGTTGGCCAGCCCTCCCGCAATTATTTATGGGTATGCTCCTTCTTTCATTTTTCTGCTGTAGAGCAACACAAATGCTAATTTTTTAATTTTTAATTACGAATATTCCTTGATTGTTTATAATAAAACTAGTAACTAGATCTGGAATTTGGGCCCCCCTTGGAAATCGGCAATATATAAGATCAAAATTATTTTTGGATTGGATAGAGAACACAATTTAAAAGAGTGTGATTTTTAAGATCGGAAATGTACCAGAATTCGCCTAAAGTTTATGGTTTTAGGACCTATATTACCAAACATTAGTAGTGTGGGAGGAGTAAAAGGATTAGTGAATTTGTGTTGCAGATTCTGAGCAGGAAGGCTCATATTGATGAGGAGACATACAATATGCTGGTGGAGAAGGCCAAAGGGGAAGGATACGATGTGAGCAAGCTCCACAAAACGCCTCAATCTGATACCCCGCCCGAAACTGAGAACGCCACCAACGACACTAAAGGCATCTGGTGGCTTAAATCCATCTTTGGAAAATAGGATGTAGTATAAGATAGTACTCCATGTTGAACAAGAAGACTATGTATTCATATTAATATTTCGTCTTATTTCCTCCTTGTGCATAATATAACATGCTAAGAGTTTTTATCTAGTACTCCTACTTACTATGCTCTTTTGATAAGTGGCTTACAAAATGGTCCAAATTGTTGAATGAAGTTCCACCACTAGTGGTTGCATCTTGTGCAACTTTGCTCAATGCCATCGCACGAGCCCTTCTATCCATCCACTTGTGCGATGTAGCTTCGAGTACATGTCGTGCTAACCCATCCGAACTAAGCAAGGCCTCGTCGCCTACACATACCTGAACCCCAATATCGAGTTCGTTCTCTATTAATGTCGCGTTGACAAATTGGTCAGCGCCCATAGGCCATGCCATCATCGGCACTCCAGCAGTGATACTTTCCAATGTCGAGTTCCAACCACAGTGCATGAAGTAGGCACCCACCGCTTTGTGTCTCAATATCACAACCTGTGGAGCCCATCCCCTGATCACAACCCCTCTCCCCACAACTCGGTCCTCAAATCCAACAGGAAGCACTCCATAATCACTCTCTATTTTATCCTTCACCACTAATATGAACTTGACTCCACTTTTCTCTAATCCCAAGCATAACACTTCCAATTGCTTGTTACTCAATAATGTCTGGCTTCCGAAACATACGAACACCACCGTTCGATCTTGACACGTGTCGAGCCACGCGGATATTCTAGAAATGGGTACCGAACTCGATCCGCCCCGGCCGACTGCCCCAATCTCAATAGGAGGCAAAAGTGGCCCAATGGGCCATATCCGATTATGGCCCAACGCCTTAGCCAAATAGTCCAAGTAAGCACCCTCCAACTCCGTAAACGTATTCAAAATCAGCCCATCACTAACTGTATTAGCGCGGAAGGAATCTTTAACGAATTCCAAAACTAGGTCTCCCTTCACGTAGCTCTGATAGAGAGGGCTCAGCTGCCACCAGGGGTAAAACGGGGAATTTGGAATCTTTGGAAACCGAATGACCTCGTGGTCGTCGTCTTGGTTTCTCCTCGTCGGAATCTCACACCAGAGTGAATTGATGATGGAAATGGCGAGAGCGCCGCAGGGGGAGAAGACGTAGCGGGGGATGCTGAGCTGGGAGGCGAGGTGGTGGGTCCACCCGAGAAAGAGGTCGGAGATGATGGCGGAGGGCGGGGAGGGGTGGCTGCGGAACCAGCGGAGGAGAGGGTCGTGGAGATCGCCGAGCGCGTGGAGCATGAAGCGGAAGGCGTCGGGGGGGAGTTGGAAGAGATTCTCGACGCCGGCGGGGATGGCGGGGTGTGGCGGGAAGGGGAGGGAGAGGGCGGAGATGGAGGTGGGGTGGGCGGCGAGGAGGCGGTCGAGGAAGTGGAGGTTTTTGGGGGTGACGACGACGGTGACGGTGAGGCCGGAGCTGGCGAGTTGAGCGGTGAGGTCGAGGAGCGGTATCATGTGGCCCTGAGCAGGGAATGGGAATACTAGCACGTGTGTGTGCATTCTGGATTTTGATTAAACTTAGACAAGAATTGAATGAATTTGGTTGAACATGTGAAGTCTGATAAGCCAGTATTTGTACATAAATTAATTGGAGTTAATTACATTTAAAAAGTATTTTGCGATTGACAAATTGTGATTGGTAAACGTGTTGGGCACGATTATCACCACCGACTACCTAATATAAATACAGTTCTAGTTGTATTATGATAATCGAATTTGTTAACTTATATATTTTCAATAACTGAGAGTAAAATTCTTAACAAACTCTATACATATGTACAAGCAAAATTTCTAACCGAAAATTCTAGATCCTCATATTAACTACTTCGTGCTGGGTCAATATAACTCAAGGGAATCAATTTCATTGCGATTCTTCACATCTTAAACGATTAATTATAAACACTCTTCCAATTGCTTATTAGTCGATATTGTTTGGGGCATTTTAACATGCAGAGGGCTCAGCTGCCATCAAGGGTAAAATGGGGATTTCGGGAGCAGTATCATGTGCCCTGCCTAGAACGTGCGCATGCATGCATGTGAGAACTTAAACAAGAACATCAAGTTTGTTTTCTATTTTTACACATTAATCTAATGTGCTTTAGAAAACAATTAATTCATATGCAATTGATTACTGGTAACATAAGTACCCTTTTATACTATATATCAACTGTAATACTCCATCAATTAATAAAAGTAAGCTGATTATAGCTATAAAAAAGAACAACAGTGTTGCATTGTGATATTACCAACACTGCCAACGTGATTATAACCTTTAAACAATGTGGTGACAGAGAGGAGGAGCAACCAAAGATTTGAGCCTCAAAACAGTATACAAGCAATATAAACACTGCCAAACTTCACATTTTATCAATTCATCAACACAACTTAGCCACGTATGAGATCATCCCCTTCTTTCTGAAGCATTTACAGTACAGTACAACATTGATTAGTCTTCTTCGCCTGCTTATAAAACATCTGTTTCGAAATAACTTGCATCAGAATGATCAGCAAAAAAAGAACTTCACATTTATCAATTCTTTAACACATAACAAGTCGAAGAAAAGAACACTTCTAACTACATTAAGCATCTCATTAAGGAAAACCACCATGTCTACCCCATCTACACCAAAGAATAAAAACTTAACTGATAAAGTCAAAAAATTTACAACTCCCAGAAAGTTAAAGCCGGAGGAGCAAAATGAGCTTAACTTCATTTGGGCTTTTATAGGGTCATGTACTTTTGAAGATTACCTTAGATATATAAAATTGGAAAAACTAATCCCTAGTTTACTTTGAACTTTGAAGGATTGGAGTTTTTGGGATATCCCAAGGGACCTTGATAATTTCTATCATTTGAGTTTATTTTGTTTGATTCATATCTCATTCATGTAGAATTGGAGAAATCCTACAAATGAGGATAAAAATTCCCAATCTATCTTTAATAATCATGAAAAGTAAATGCCCACTAAGAGTATTTTTGCTTATGCTCATCACCAGTAACCATGATGACATCATCTTAGGGAAAAATTCAACCACTGCTAAACTTATTCAACATTTGATACAGTGCAACTTATAGAATTTTCAATACGGTTTGAGATCAAAGATAAGTCAGGTGGGGATGGCAATGGGACAGATTATAAAAAAAAACAGAAAAAAGGCCAGGTCGAGGTGGGTCTAGAGTCTCAACTCGGTCAGACAGGTCCCTAGAAGGGTATGACTCCAGTCAAACAGGAACAAAACGGATCTGGGGTCAGTGAATTTTAGCAGACTTATTCCACATATTTTAATCATTTTAATACATATATTCATTCTAGACACTATCCAACCACTTCCCTTCCTTTCCCTTCATCACATCACCACTTCTCTAATGCATATACATGCTACATTTCCCTGTGACTCTTCTGTCATTACATTTTCTGAGAGTCTCAGCAGCTACGTCTGCCCAAATTCTGCACTTTCACCCATGGACACACCCACCACTCCAGATGCTAGTAATAGACACCATGAGCCCTCCTCATCCCTGCCATTGGTTTTGTTCCCCTACATATTCCTCTTCTTCCCACTTTAAAGTCACTAAATATACTGACATATTAATGTTCTATTTTCTCAATTTTCTTCCACTGCCATCAATGCAAGAAATTCTATTTTCTTGATTTCTACTATTGATTTGTTTACTTCATTCTTGCAGATCGGCAAGTTCTGTAATCCAACTTAAATTGTGAATGTAAAGAAGAACCCTATTTTAAATAGTTGAAAAATAAAGGAAACAGTAAACTGGGGGTGCAGCAGACTAGACACGCTGGGTTTCATGACAGGGCAGGGCCAGACGGGAGCTACTGAGCTGGCCCACATGTTTCCCAGGCTGAGTGGATCCTAGGAAAATCCCATCCCATCCCAGACCTCCCCATTGCCATCCCTAAAGCCAAGGATACTATATAACAATAGTATAACATGCAACTAGACTCATTAATAAAATATAAGTACATTTTAACGTTATCGATTTTCTTCAGGGGGAAAGATAAATGTTTTTTCTTTTTTCAATTTATTAAAACATATCCTAAGAAATCAAATAAGGATGAAAGGGTGCTCTCGGTGTAGATCGTGTGGAATCATATGCACTGTAGAACACATACAACAGATTAATGGTTCATGATTCAATTATGTCAGGGAAATAAGAGACCATTTGCTCTTGGAGATTTATTTTAGAGGCACCAGATGATCCAACAATAAACAAACCTGAGAAGCTGCACTGAGATCTGAACTCTTCTCAACCAAGCTATCAAGCTTCTCACCTCGTTCTAGCACACTGTCAATAGTTTTGTGCTGAGACAAAAACCAAATACAAGTATATCATTATAAAAAGGTTAAGATAGAGGATCAGGTGAAAATATCACAAAGATCTTAGTGTATTAACTTGGAAGCTTAACTAAACCAACAGTATCTAGCATTACGAAAATTCTAAATACATGCTAGAGTAGACCGTGCAGAGTAGTCCCCGTACAGGCTTTCAGTAACTACATGGTACAATCTTCTAATCTTCAATATATCACACGAAATGAGAAATGTGAATTTAAAATCTCAAATTATGAGGAGCATAGTTGAAAAAAACAAGTGAAAGAAAAAAATACACCTAAGTAGTTAGAATGTTGAGAAGTTAGCAGAGTTAGAAGAGATTGGTGACAATTTGCAACTCAGGTGGAAATGTGCTTCCCCTCTAACTAGTGCATTGTGAGTATGGTGTGTGTGAGTTGTAAGCTGTAACTCAAAAAAAAAAGTTATAAGAGATTACTTACAAGAATAATTTTAGTTTCATCCAACTCCCGCTGGATTCTTAACAGCTTGTCCGCCTCAGCGGGATCCTGAACAGTTACAGGGGTACTAAATTAGTAAACTACAATACATGGAGAGAAAAAGAAAACAATGTTCACTGAGAAAAATTGCAATTCTTGACTAGCATACCTGAAATTTGGTAAGTGCCTCACTTAGATAAGGCCATTCTTGACTGTTGTCAGCTTGGGCTGTTTGCCATGAATCACCAAAATTCTTTAGATATTCATCGAAGACCTGCCAAACAATAAAAAGTTCATTCAATTTCATACTACGAAAAAGGTCTTTTTCCTTGCAAAGTCAAAACATTTTCACTGTAGCATGAGCCAAGAAGATTATGGATACCTGGTTGAGCAGTGAAAATGCACTTCGAACAGGATAGTGGTCATCCATAAACCCCAATACACACAAGCCATTTCGATTATAAGAATGAACCTTGTATTCTGATAAATAACAATCAAAGAAGATGTTAATTGATTGTATCTATTAATAGACTACCTTGCATAACAAATTGAATAAACAAGCAACTACATGTTCTGCGCACAGCATACACATCAAAATAAGTTATCAGTAATCAACAACAAAGAGAGACAAAAAACATAAACCAGCAATTCGAAAACAAACTTGAGGGAATAATACACACCAAAGTAAAAGATAGTGTATAAGCTAAACAAAGCGCAAAGCCCCTCAAATCACTAAAATCCGCACAATCCCTAGACAAATCGAACCAAAAACTAATCAATCAACAAATTGATGAAGAATCGTATGAGACTGACCTTCATGCTGCACCGATTGGCGTTGTCCGGGCGGCGTCCGTTTAGCTACGGTCCGACCAACAAAAACAATGAACTCCTTAACGCTGTGGCGTTGGAAAAATCCGAAACTGCTTAGATCCGTGGCGTTTGCCAATATAATCGGATCCGCGCCCTCCGGGATGCATTTCAGTACCGTCAGCGCCGTGATCTTCACCATTCTCTCTCTGCGGCACTCGTTACGGAAGGCGAGAAACCCAAATTTGGTGTAATAAAAATTTGAAATTCTATATTCTCTTATCGCAGAATTAAAAAAGTGTTTATGATGGGGGATCTGATGCTCTTCACTTTGCATTTCTATTTTCTTGCAGCAAATCGTTATTGGATTTTTGCATTACATTATTTTATTTCTTTGTTATACTACGATGTCGATTGAAGTTATTCCTTTTAATTTAATTCAATTTTTGGTTTATGTTTCATAGTAGTATTTCTTCATTATTTTGTAGTAGTATTGACTTTATCACAAAGTTTCAATGATATGTACATATTTTATTTTGAAGCAAATGTTTGCTAACTTAAATTGTAGTAATTTATTTTGATGATTAAATTGAATGTGTTTTACCATTTCAAAAAGCAAAATATTCTAACATTAAAAAGGAAAGGAGTAAATTTATGTTACACATATTTTATATTATTACAGCGCAATTTTTTTTTAAAATATTAAAAACTATAAATTTAATTATCAAAATGTCATAGTATAACTAAAAAGTTTAGCAAAAAAAAAATTTAATAGTCATATTACTATAAAATGTAGGACTCATATTTGATTAATTTTTTCATTATTTTTAAAATCTGTGAGTTAAGACTCCTATTCTAAAATGGAAAAAGTATAATTTGAGAATAATATTTTATAATTCAGACAATCAGTGAAGAGGGAAGGGGTAAGTAGATCACGTGAAGCGTAAAATAATTGGGATCGAGTGGAATTAAAAACATGAAATTAAAGGAAAAAGCAACATTGAAAAGAGGACAGTCGCTGACATTCAGACATACATTGTTGGGCTGGCATCAGTTCACTACATAGCCAAAATTAAAAAAAAAGAAGAAATAAGGACAAAATAAAAGAAGATTGATTCATGGATTAATTTCCGCATCAGACGGTAGCAACTATAATCAACTACCCGACTGCATCGCAGGTTCGCAATATTAAAGAAAGAGTAAAAAGCAGTAACTCACCACTGGTAGTGCTGCTGGATGAGTTGAGAGAGAGAGAGATGAGTGGCGGGAGAACAGTGAAATGGAGTTTGGTGATTCTTGCTGTGGTGTTATCGCTCTGCGTTTGTGGGCCAGCTCTCTTTTTTAAAGTGAAGAAGGGTTTCAACTCCAAGGGGATTTCTGCTTCTTGCGCTGAATGCATTTGCCATTGCTCCCCACCTCAATCGCTCTCACAGATTTCTCCTGGTTCGCCATTCTTTCCTTCTGCTTTTTTGCTTCTATTTTGATAAAATTGAAGTCTTGATAATGTTTCTACTCTTTTTTACTATGAATTCAGCTCTGCGTGTTTCAGCATTATTTGCCCTTTTTCATCTTCAGCTCTGTTTACTCAAAGGTGTTTTTTTTAAAGAAATGGAATAAAGGTTAATTTGATTGCGACAACTGATACTATTGGGGAAAATATAAGCATATAATGCCAATGGAAAATTTTGAAGCACTCTTTTTAGTCTCAATATACACGAGATTATCTTCATCTATTCCTATGATCTATAGCAGCGTGCGTGTATATGTGCTTGCTGTTATTGTAATTTACTCCAAGTTCTGTGTTAGTGTATGGCTACATGAAGTAAAGAGGTTATGCTGATTGACAGACTGTGAAGCTCTTTTCTCCAGAAATAAGATTATTTAGTAAATTTGCATTTTGGAGCATGTTTAAGGCATTCTTATTCCTGAACCGAGTTGCTGTGCTGCCTGAGCTACCTGTACAGTAACTTTTCCAAGCCATAATGTAGGAGGAAAGAGTGAAAATATATTGTTTAGATGCTGATATACAATGAGGGGAACCAGATCCTTGGTTGGTTTCACCTTTCCAATTGCTCCAAGGCCTTTAGAACTTATTTTCTCTGTCTTCTATTCTCTTGTAATTATAATTCTTAGTTTTTTAGTGATAATTTTAAGATCAAAATCCTAGGTGCTATTCGTCTGATTAAGGTCTTGAGCAGGTTTTGTCACAGAGACGAAAAAGTTGTTTGAACTCTTCTGGTTTGTCTGCAATATTGCTATCACCTTCTCCTGTCCAAGTGTACACCAATTTTTAGTCGCATTTGTTTAGTTCTAATTGTGTATTTCTTATTGCCTGTCTTCCCTTTCCCTTGTCATATCAACAAGAGGAAAGAGAGAAGAGCAACACGAGAATGAAATACGTTAGTGAAGGAAGATGCAAATGAACCGTTGAGTTAGGCCTTCTTTACCAACAAGCTATTTCATCCGTTATTAACTAGTAGTAGAAGTTATTTGTTCTCTGTAGAAACTTTTGGGTACTTTAGATTTCTCTTCATTTTCATATTCTTAGATTATGTTTGCTTGACTCTTAAAATGGAGAGTCACAACAATTTGTAGCTTGGAAACTCAATTTTACTGACCCTTTATGAAATTTTATAACTTGTGCGTTTTTCTGTGGTGTTTGCAGGCTTGGCTCACCTCATTGTTAAAGGTAAGAATATTGGACTGAATTTCTCTTAGTGAACATTTTTTGTGAATTTAGTTAGCATGAAGAAATCATGGTGGTCTGGCAGATTGTGGAAGAGATGATCCTGATCTCAAGGAAGAGATGGAGAAGCAATATGTGGACTTATTATCCGAGGAGCTAAGATTGCATGACGCTGTAGGCAAACAACAATCGCAACACATGAACATCACTTTGAGGGAAGCAAGGAAGTCGGCTTCTGAATATCGCAAGGAAGCTGAGAAATGCAATGTTGCCACAGAAACCTGTGAGGGAGCACGCGAACGAGCTGCCCTGCTACTTACTCGGGAGAAGAAGATAACAGCTTTGTGGGAACGAAGAGCTAAACTTCTTGGTTGGGAATAACTGTAGCAATGATGCTCTGTAATGAATTGTTTAGGTATTGTACAATGTTTTAAAGTTTGCAGAAATCTCAAAATTCTGCTGCAGCTAAGATTACAAGTGTCTAACAACAAAATTTTGAAACTTTCATCCAAAAATTCTAAACTAAACAAAATCCAAATTTCTCCATGCTCATTGTAACTGGGAGTTACAAGAAAAAAAAAAGTAACAGTACTAGAATAAAGCTTTGCTAGAAGGGATCTATCAGAAAAATGATAATTTTGAATATAGATAACCTTGAAGAGAAGCTCCTACTGCGTGCCTGCGCCAAACGAGTGATTAGCAAACGCAAGCTCATCATCTGGCACAGCTTCATCTTGTTGCTACAAATCAAGAAAACATGATAAGTACTATATATTAGTAACATATATGTATATATCCATAATCCTGCTTCTGAGCAGAAAAGAAAGAAACAAAAAAATGCAACATAATTATGGCCATAAAGTTGAATGGAGGCATCAAAGTTTTCTATGTTAGTATAGCACAAACTAATGATAATCTACGATAGTGCAGAGGAAGTGTGATATAAAAAGTTAAGATAGAGTCGAATGATTGCCTACCGGCTTGAGCATAACATTCACCAGTTCATCCATCGGATCATAACCTTGAGGAGTATATCCTGGCAGTAACTTTGGTTGCTCGGAGAAGAGCAAGTCCTCGTTAGAACTTGATCTGGATTCTGTAGCCAGCTTTACATTCTGCTGCACAAGAGCTGAAGCACCAACGCTTGATCCGCCACCAGTATGCATATCCATCTTCTGGTTCAAGACCCCACTACCCTGCCCTTGTTCTGCCCAACATTGGGCCATATTCTGCACATCGCCCGTCGACCCTACCTGGCACTGCATTTCTCTAGAAACTTCGAAGCCAGAAGAAAGAACAATAGGGTTGTTCTGTAAATAAGCCCCTGAAGAGTTATTATCACTGAAAACATTTAAAGGCAACTGACTGTGAAAAGGCTCAGCAGAAAGCAGAGGATTTGGGTGCATTTCAGATGCCTCGACTCTTTTCTGCCAATGAGAAACACCATTATTGATGGATTCCAAGGCAAAGGAAGCCGACTGATTAATAAACCCTCCACTACTCGCGTTTCCATGCAGCATCTGCGGATTATTCATGGGACCACTCGCCAAGTTGTTCAAGCTGCTTAGAGCGGTTCCAGTTGAACTCCATTTCCCTTGTTGTGTTGAAACTGACATTCTCGAATTGTTGAAATTTGCATTTCCCTTGTTGTGTTGCAACTGATCCAGTTCCAGAGACGGCTGAACTCCATGAAATAAACTCGTATTTCGATTGGAAGTTGGAAGGACGTAATGCATTTCCCCAACTGAATCGATGGAGTTGCTCACGTTTTGAACTTGACTTGGATGGACTAGAGTGGAATGAGTAAGGTTATGAATATTCACACTGGCAGGACTGTTTACTCGACCAAGCATGCCCCCCGTGCAAGGTGATAATGCAACATTAGTTGGTCTTGCTCCACTAAAATCTCCAAATCCATCCAATGAACCCATATTCATGACACCGGGATCATTATCCATGCTTGCTTGTTCGGTTGCAGGATTAATTTTTTTCAGGTAACCCCTATACTTCTGCAGGACAATAAGTAACAAGAATTACGGAGTATTAAAAGAGAAGATAATTTTCTTTGCATCTAAAATAGGAGGCTATTCCATTAGTTCATGATTTTATTCACTAAATGGTTAGATGTAATTTTCAAGGATGCAAATACTTTCATAGGCAAAGGAAATATTATTACCTGGAGATGGCTCGCCACATTTTCGCGGGTAATGCCTTCGACGTTCATTAAGTTCAATATTCTTTTGGGAACGGCCCCTGCAATGAGAAACATAATCAAAGGAAATTAGACATTAGGAAGTTCAATATCAAAAGGAGAAATTTGTGTAGAACTCACTTTCAATTCCCAACTGACTAATTGATTGGAGAAACTTCATGTGAAGCTCTTTAGTCCAGGTAACCCGGCGTTTCTTGCGTGGCACATTGTCTTCTTCATCTTCATCATCATTACCATCGTCCTCATCTTCATCATCCTTTTTCTTTCTATTACATTTTTCATCATTTTGGTCCGATGAAGACCCATGACCTTCTCCAATTGCCTGAAGAGCTTTGGTTTGATTATTCTGGTTCTTAGGCTTGCACTTCATCCTCCTTACTACATGCTGCCAAATGTTACTCAGCTCTTCAATCCGAATAGGTTTCACCAAATAGTCACAAGCTCCATTGTTAACCCCTTTAAGTACAAGCTCGGGATCACCATCTGCCGACAACACTGCAACGACATAGCATCAGAACAAGTTACAAGCTGAACAAACCACCATAATAAACACAAATTTAGGTTGAGGTGCACTTACTGATAACCGGTATATCCAACTTAAGACCAACAAGTTCCAAAAGCTTAAAGCCATCCATGTCGGGCATGTAGACATCGCTAATCACCAAGTCGAATCTGTCATTGTCTTCACTGATCATCTCCCACGCAACCCTCGCCTGGCTCGCTGTAGTGACTGTGGAAATAATAATAATATGTCTTATTCATGAAAACAGTGGATTCGGCAGTTAGTAATTTAACCAAAAGAATCAAAATCCCGGATTCATTAAGGGGTCGTTTGGTTGCTTTGTTTACTCTCGACTCGTCAAAATTTTATTGTATCTCGTGATTAACCATTTATCCCTCCCTCTATGACTTCAAAAAAATCACCAAACATGGTTTCAACAACAGAATTCAGGAACACTGACAAAACAACATAACTGAAAACGCGAATTCGACAAACCAAATTTCCATAGGCGACCAAGTAACAACTCAAAATTCAAACTTTTCAAGAAAAAACAAACCATTATAGCCGCATTTTTTGAGTAAAGTTTCCAATAACTTCAAGCAAGTTGGGTCATCATCAACAGCAAGAACACGCATCCCCGCCGGGAAATTCTCATCAATAACAGTCATTTTTAACAATTTCAAATCAGAGTCTGAAAATCAAATCTCCAACACAAAAAAGTTAGTTGCTTTAAAACTCCCGCCAAAATCCCACATGAAAAAGAGCTTCTTTTAACATCCTGTGAAGCATTGACTGAGAAGACAGGAAGTTATCACAGACACAAACAAAAATTACACAGCGTGTGCCAGCAGAGTGAAGAATTAAATCCTGTCTCCTCTCTGTCTCTCAACTAAGTGATTTGTTAGAGAATGCTGATACAGTCTCTAACACGAGTATTTATATAGGACTTGTGAAAATTATTGTGTTCCGTAGATCAAAGTTAACAACTTAAGATCTTCACCGTTGGATTTGCATCAACCAATATTTTTGGTAAGTGTTTATGGGCCTGGGTCTCAAAGTTAAATTAGGAAAAATTTTGCTCTTTTTGGAAATTTAAAAGGTTTCCTTAGCCATATTTCTTCCCTGCGCGACTGCAACCTACAAATGGTTGTTTGTGACATATGGTAATTGGTTACGGCTATTTATAGACGTTGTTATCAATTGAGAGTGGCTCCATCTAGTTATTCAGAATCGTTAAAATTATTTATAACTTGAATGCTTATTATATTACCCTTTTTCCTTTTCTGAAAATCATTGGCATCTTTCAGCACTGCAAAATTACCCTATTTTGAAAAAGGAAAGGTTATTAATAATGATATCTATCACCAAATTTAAAACAAAATCTCTTCATCTTATTTTTTTTTACATATATATCAGTTGGAAGGGTATGAATTCAAGACTCACAAATATTGTTTCTACTAATTGATTTTAAGATACAAAAAGGTACTAGTACTATGAAATAATGAAATCATTCACAATTGTAAACATCTGAATTTTCTTATCAAAAAAATTAGAAAATCTAAAAATTCTATAACGTGACTCATTTGCACTTTGCAGAGTACTGATTTGTTTTCATTTTTCAGCCACTTTACTTGTAATCTTTAAATGGCTATAGTATTCTATTTTGTAGAACTTTTTTTTGTTCCCATACTAACATAAATTGAAGCAATATAATTATTTTGGTCTTGTTACCATGTGATGATTAAAATCTATTTTAATAGAATTAAAATTTGATAATTCATAACAGGAAAAAAAGTTGACCATGTTTGTGCTTTATTTCCATTTTGGTGATTAATAGGTCAAATATAATTATGCATATGTATAAACTTTCGTAGTTTTTACTTTTTAGCTCCAATTTTATGCGATTTTAAGTTTGTAGTATTATTTACTGTATTTATGTAATCGCGATAAAAAATTCGATATATACAATGGTTTACAAAAGGAGCATCAATTTTTCATAATTCATAATGAAAGTGTACAACTCGAAAATACAGATACACATGAAAAACAAAAAACCTTCAATTTCCACTGTCCCATGTCATGGAGGCTGCAATACAGAAAACAGTTTATGACCATTATTCCAAAGATGATTTTACTTAAAAGTCTGATAAACCATATAGAAAAGTTAAAGACTGAATATTATATATACCTGTCTTAGCAAGAGTCCAGTTGCTGTCATCACCAAGTGCCCAAAAGAAATAGCCTCCAAGCCCCTGAGCCTTAGCAAACTTCACCTTAGCCGCTATCGAAGTAGCATCGTCGTATCCAACCCAATTCGTCCCAGAATACGAATACGTAGACACTGTCGCGTTGTCGAAAACCACCGTCGCATTATTCCCAGCGTTGAACTCCACAACCGCCGAATAAACCAGCACGCCGCCGCCCTGGCCCGCTCCGACGGCCGGCGCCCCGATCCCGTGCTGATCCGGATCCTTGAGCATCCACGTCCGCCCATACGCCGGCATCCCCATCACTATCTGCTTCGATCCCACCCCGCCCCTCTTCCACGCCGCCACGCCGTAGCTAGTGCTCACGTTGCTTTTACTATCATACAGCAGCGCGTGCGCCGCTGTCGCATTCGGCTCCCATCCGCCGTGGTAGTCAAAGCACATTGGACTTAAAATGTCCACATACCTTAGACGACGTATTGCCAGAAATAGTAAACATAAAATGAGAGTAATATTCTAGATTTATGGAGAAAATTAGGTAGAAATATGAAAAAAATATCTGTATCATACCTCCTGATGGCGTCCCCGGGATAGGCGCGGGGCCCGGGGTACGACAGGTCTGGGGAGTAGTAAACGGCGGCCGAGAGCAGCAGCCTCAGCTGGGCCGTGGCGAGGGACTCTTGGTTTAGAAGGGATCGCCATTCTTTGAGGAGGAGTGCGAGGTTCGACATGTCTTGGGCGTTGCTGGGGAATTCCCAGTCGAGGTCGAGGCCGTCGAAGCCGTGGTGGCGTGCGGCGGTGATGGAGGATTGGATGAAGGCGGAGCGGGAGGCGGAGGAGCTGGCCATGGCGGAGAAGGTGGCGGGGTCGGCCCCTGCTCCGCCTATGGAGAGGATAGCCTTGGATTTAGGGGTGGAGGCGTGGAGGGTGGAGGTGAAGGCGTGCATCCATTGATCGTCGTTGGGGTTGAGTAAAATTTGGAATGTGTTTGGGTCGATTAGGACGAAGGCGTAGAATAGGTGTGTGAAGTAGGCGGTTGGTATGGATGAGGGCGGGAGAGACTCTGCCTGCCACGACGGCCAGTATGCGGCTTTTACGCCGCCACGGTGAGGTGGTGGAGAGGGAGAAGCTGCAATATGATGGGACGATGCATAGAGAGTGGTGATGAGAAGAGAGAGAATTTTATGATAACCCATATTTTAGTTTGTGTTGTTGCAGGAAGTAACTATGCTGTTGCTTGTATATATAGATAGGTGGATAGATTTAGCAGTGTAAACGGAACGTTGGATCTAATTAGCATGATGTATGTTTATGTTTATGATGCCTATGAGGACATTCACAAGAACACAAAGCTGTGTGTTTGTTGTGTGCGTCTTACTATGAATAGATTCTTGTTTGAGGCACAATTTTCTTCAACTTGTTAATCTGGTGTTTTGATTTTGTAGTTTAAATTGTTGTTTGACAAAATATTCAGCTAAACAAAGGGTCAAAATCTTTTCAGTTTTGTGGTTGAATATTGAAGATACAATATAGCAGTCAATTCCTTCTTATCGAGGCATTTTTACATTTAGAAAGTTTTTTTTACAGTTGAATCAAATCTCTGAGTCATTTTCATATATAATACAATAACTTTTTACTATTTTTAACTTTACTCTCTCTTACTTTATTACTTTATTCACTTTTTACTTTATCTTTTATACGTTTTTCTTTTTTATTTTTTTTATCTATTACTCCGTAAGGGTGTCTCCAATGGCGGAAGTCCTGGTAGGACGTCGCCGACGTCCGCCGTAGTGAAGGGGAAGGGCGCCCACGCCCGTCCCATGTGCCTGTCCCATGTCCTCACCCCTCAGCCCGACGTCATATCTGACGTCCGCCACTGTGGCTTGGGTAGGACGTCCCACCGAAAATTAATTTAAAAAAAAAAAAAACTCTATAAATACGGCTCGTGTCGAAATTTTAATTCCATAAATTTTAATTTTAATTGTGAATTTATTAATTTTATTGCGGGAAGTCCTAGTGAAATGGGAAGTCCTAGTGATGACGTGGCATGAATTTTGTGTGGGAAGTCCTAGTGGGAAGAGCGCCACCGGAGACACCCCTAAGTATTTCCTCAATATTCCTTTCTTATTTTACACTCCGTGTCGAAAAATTTCACATCAATTATGAGAAAACGGAGGAAGTAACATTTTTTTCACACTTACTTTACAATGCATTGACTTTTTGGCATTTGTTTTTCAAAATTTTAACTATTTATTATGTGTTCAAAAGTTTTGCCTCAACCATAAAGTAACGGGGATTTGCAGTCCAATTTCAATCTCATTAATTAATTCGGAGCAAATATCATGAGAGAGTCGTATCACATTCATATGTCTGCAAAAGAGTCTGATACGTATTAATTCGAAGAAATACTTGGAGAGGGAGAGAGAGTAGATAATAGATTGGAATTTCACTCTTGTGAAAAACATTAAATTCTTCATTATTTTATTAAAATATTATAATATACTACTAATTCTTCATTTTTTATTCTAAGAAAATATTTTACATATATTTATAAGATATGGTATGTAGAAAGATATTCTAATAAACCAAATCAAATCATAACTGACTATATAATAGATCAAATCAATAATAATATATGAAGATTATAAAAATGAATTGTATTCTAACGGATAAGGCAATGATTAGATAATTAGTCATATGTTTCAAATTAATCTGAATATGCACGAATGTACCCGGAAAGGTTATAATAATGCCTGTAAATTACTAATACACCCCTGTAATCATTCTCCAAATGCAGCAAAATCAGTCTCAAGTTAGGGGCAAAACTAACCCATAGAATTCAGTCATCCTAGTATAAAATCGCTCTGCTACCCAAGCTCAACAACCCAGATCATCCGTAAGTATTTCCTCAATTATCTGTGTTATCTGTAATCCAGGTCAAAGAGCTCGAGTGTCAGAACTCTTTCTGTCTCCGTGCATGTGTGTGTTTTGGGATCTGCATAAGTTTTGAGTAAGCTGTAGGTTTTGATTAGAAACTGAAAAGAGTGTTGAGTCAAAGGGATTTCGAAATTGGGGGCTTTACAATTTCATCTTAACAATCAAGAACTAATCTTTTTGTGTGATGATCGGTCACTAAAATAATTGCATGTTTAATTGCTTTCAATTTTTTCTAATTCCGATTTTGTTGAATCGCTTACTAATTTCTAACTCTGGTGCAGTATTATTCTGTTTTATGAGAAATGAAAATGAAGAGCGTCAAGTTCTTGTTGTTGCTATCATCCCTAATTGTGGTGGTCTCTTATACAGCGGTAGAGTTTCTGTCTTTTTTCAGTTTGTAACATTTTTCCAATACGATTAGTTATGAAATGAATGAATGTGTGTGCAGACGGCTGCGCCGCCGCCGACTTGCCCTGCTGATGTTTCAAGTGATTGTGGTTCTGGTGAATGGGAAGGGGACTTCTTCCCAGGCATTCCAAAAATTAAGTATGAGGTGAAATTTGTGATAAGTTTTTTCTTTTCCCAATAATAGTTACTGGAATTGATGAATATGGTGATCATGGTTATCCTTTGCTAATGTAGGGTCCTACCAGTAAGAATCCTCTTGCCTACAAATGGTATAATGCCGAAGAGGAAATTCTTGGCAAAAAGATGAAGGTGAGAGTTACATTGTGGTTATGCTAAATGCTTTTCAGCAATCTTGTTTGTAGAGGATTTGTTTTGGAACCTAAAATTTTAATTTGACCTAGGATTGGTTGAGGTTCAGCATTGCATTTTGGCATACATTTCGTGGGACAGGTGGTGATCCGTTTGGTGCACCCACAAAGACGTGGCCTTGGGAAGATGGAACTAATTCTTTGGCAATGGCAAAGAGAAGAAGTATGGTTTAAGCTGCTAGTATTTAGTTCTTAATTTTGATTTAAAATGTATTTATTTTATCTGATGTTTTTGGAATTTGATTATTCAGTGAGGGCGAACTTTGAGTTCCTTGATAAGCTTGGACTTGATAGATGGTGCTTCCATGACAGGGATATCGCCCCAGAGGGTAAAACGATTGAGGTTAGTTGTTGGTGCATAAATTCAGTTAATCTGATAGACTGATATCTTTCTCCCTTTGAAGACAGTAAAATAGAGTGGAAAATCATAGCTCTTTTGTTCGAAAAAGTTACTATCTTATTAATCTGATGCAAACTTAAAATTTCAAATATTTGAGTTTGCTTATATTTGTTTGTGATTTTGTAGGAATCTAATGCTAACTTGGATGAAGTGGTTGCTCTTGCCAAAGAACTCCAGGTAGCTTTACGTATTGCCTTTTAAAAGATAATAACAAAGCAATAGCATGGCAATCTCAATTTTGATATTCATGCATATGAAGTTGAGATCATCACAATTTTCTCTATAAACAATTTGAAGCTTTTTATTGAGTACAAACTTTGTTCAAGTGTGCATTGAGTACAAACTTTGTTAAGTGTGCTCATAGACACTTTCTTCCAACATTCCTGTCTGTAAACACTAGGGCACAAGGATTCGTCCTTTGTGGGGTACAGCTCAGTTGTTCTTCCATCCAAGATACATGCATGGAGCTGCAACTAGGTACACGACCGTATATGTTTGTTCTATTTGATGACTCATTATTGAATGTTCACCGCCTGCCTAATATTCTGACCTTTTTGTTATGCAGTCCTGAACTAGGAGTGTATGCATACTCAGCAGCACAGGTCAAAAAGGCAATCGAGGTTGGTGATTGAATCACTTGGTCACAACCCATTAATACATAATATAGAGTTATACTCGACATCCCTTATTTTGCATTATGTTTGACATTCCATTTTGTGCCTATAGGTTACGCATTATCTAGGTGGAGAAAATTATGTCTTCTGGGGTGGTCGTGAAGGCTATCAATCTCTTTTGAACACAGATATGGAAAGAGAGCTCAATCACATGGTGCGATCATTATGCTATGTTATCTTTTCATGCCTATACCTGAATCATTTCACGTAGATTTCTATTTGTGTGCCTTGTATGTTTGCTTCTAGTAATTTTTTTGCTAAGGTTATGAATCAAACGATTGTCATTTTATTGCAGGCACATTTTTTTGAAGCAGCTGTTGCCTACAAGAAGAAAATTGGATTCAATGGTATTTTTATATATTACTTTGTGTAGACATTGACATTTATTTCTGAGTTGCAACACTAATATGAATGGTTGATGGTAGCTCCAACTCGACCTCATTCTAAATTTGTGCTTTACCAGAAAAATCGAACCATTAACTGCAACACTAATCTGATTGCTGTCGTTGACAATCGTTTTCAGGGACGCTGCTCATTGAACCTAAACCCCAGGAGCCTACAAAACACCAGTATGTTTCTGTCAACGGGTACATACTATGCATAAAAATATTCAGCTAACATGACATATCTCAAAACTTGCCAGGTATGATTGGGATGCTGCAACATCAGCTAACTTCCTCCGTAAATATGGATTGATAGGTAAAAGTTGTGTCCTTTACTCCTTTATGCATAGTTCTATCTTCACCGTTTTACAGAAATAATAACGGGTTTATTTAACAAGATTGACATTAGAAAGCAAAGTTGTTACTCGAGTGGAGTTGGATGAATTGATTGTGGCACTGTTCTGATTCAGCTGAACATGTCCTTTGCATTTATTTTTTTCCTCAAATTCTATGCAGGTGAGTTTAAGCTGAACATTGAGTGCAACCACGCAACTCTCTCAGGTCACAGGTATGCTGTGTTCTGTTTCAGAACTCGTAATTTAATGACATTGATTGTTTCCCACCATTCACACATGAGTGATGAGTGAATTTAGTATTCCTGACACCCAGTTGTACACTGCAGCTGCCATCATGAGATTGAGACTGCTCGAATCAATGGCATATTGGGTAATATTGATGCAAACTCCGGTGACCCCCAAGTCGGTATGTTTATTAGACTTTTCTGCTCAGTCTACCACACCGATGTTAATGCATTTTGTTCTATTTCAGCAATTAATAATATGAGTGAGGCCATGTTGTGCAGGTTGGGATACCGACCAGTTTATGATGGATGTTGGAGAAGCAACACTAGTTATGCTCTCCGTTATTAAAAATGTACGTGTATTAAGTAGTTTTTCATGCACAATGAAAGAAGTATTAGAAGTATATAAATCTAATAAACAATGTTTTTTTGTTTTATTTATGCATCACAGGGAGGGTTGGCACCCGGTGGGTTTAATTTTGATGCAAAATTGTAAGTTTTCTTTTCTTTGCCTACATTTGGTTGCAGATTGAAAATCCAATACTATATTTAAAAAAAAGAAAACTATATTGATCTGTTTTATGTTGATGTATTTGTAGGCGGAGAGAGAGCACAGATGTCGAGGATATCTTCATAGCTCATATCGCGGGTATGGATACCATTGCACGTGGGCTTCGAAATGCTGCCAAGCTAATTGAGGTAGTCATTTCTTCATTCTACATAGCTTCTTTCTCCAAGCCTTTCCATCTTATGTCAAAAATTGCGCTGTCTGTGTACTCGTGCAGGGTGGTTTGTTAGATGAACTAGTTCGCAAGAGGTATGCAAGTTTCGACACAGAATTGGGAGCCCAGATCGAGGCAAGTTTCACCGTTCCGACCTCTTTTTTCGTCTATTTTTTGTATTGTTCCATCCTATGGTTGATGATTGAATAATGCAAACAGGCTGGAAAGGCTGATTTTGAGTTACTTGAGAAGAAGACTATACAATGGGGAGAGCCCAAAGTTGGTTCTGCTAAGCAGGTAACTGCAATTGTAGATTAATTCAATTTTTGGAATGCATTTTGTAAGTTTCTAAAAAATATGTGTGGGAATGGTGGTTGCAGGAGTTGGCGGAGATGATATTCCAGTCTGCAATATAGAGTCGACCATTTCTTAGTGTTTTTTTTTCTCGTCTACTTTGGATATAGCTTCTTCTATTTTGCGCAACGGACTAAACTTTAATAAACTTAGAGACGTATACTCTCTTTCGTTTGTGATATAATTCGATTTCTAAGGAGATTGGTGTATTTGAAGTTCAGATATTTAATGTTACATTCGTTTAGATTTGACGAACTCAGTTGTAAAAGAACCCAAGTACAAAATCTTTTCTCATAATTATCCGTTAAAATAATAGCATAGAAAATTTATTGTTCTCTTTAAAAATGAACCATTAAAATAATAGCATAGAAAATTTATTGTTCTCTTTACATTAAAGAGACTATTTAATTAAGACATTTCTTTTTGGCCAAGTAATACCAAAATTAAATTAAATAATTGATCAAAATAAGTTGATTTGATTTGATTTTGGTAGTAAATAACATAATTAATACCAAAGGCAATCATAACCATATATATTCTTGACTAAATTAATGTTGATCAAGACATTATATAAATATCAATGTTCCTTATTAATAATAGGAAACATAGTACTTAGTCAACAATTAATGACTAATTAGGAAATTCCTCATTCAAATAATGTGTCTTGTACCAAATTTATGTATTATGGAATATATTAAAATTAAATTTTATTTAGGATTCTATCATATGTAACATATGTGAGACTTAAAACATATTACGCTTATCTTTTGAGTTGAAATTAATTCCAGCAATCTCTGAGTATTTTCTATTGTTAACCCTAAAATATTTTTACATCTTTCATTCTATTTTAAATGCCTTTTTGACATGGTTACTTAGGAGTAAGTTAATTAATTAGAGAGTGACATTCTATCCCATGTGTAGGAGTGTAGAGTCAAGAAAGAGCATATGGCACACAAATAGAAGGAAAATGAGATATTTCAAGTAACACGTTCATGTGGTCTATTACTAGTACAAACAATTTGATAGTAGGAGTACAAAATTAATGTCATATGAAGCCTGCTAGATAATTTTGCAAATAATCGCTACTATTACTATATACTACGAAATGACAAAATTACTAATCATGATGAATATTGATAAGGTGTTTTTACAACAATTCAAGGACGTTTTGCATCGATTAATTGTTTTATAGTATTTCACAAAATTGGAATGATATAAACATGGCATCGTTTCCAGTTAATTTTTCTTCCATGGTTTACCATTTTGCTTTTTCACTCGCTAAGAGAAGGAACTGCCGACTGCCATTTTGGTAGATATATTTGGAGAAAGAAACAAATTGGATTTTAATACCTTAAATATAAAAAAACAATTCTATGTTAAATGTAGAGATCAAGTACCATATCCTGGAGAGGCAAATCAGCCTAAAAAACCGAGTCAATAATCGATACCATGAGACCATTATGAGTGATGGTCTACCATAAATTTTTCAATCAAAATAATAGTAGTAACGAAAGCACTATGTTAAAAACGATGAACATGCAAATCACAAAGAACATATCAATCAACAAATTATCTAATTAGTTTTTCAATGGAGCGTCAAAAATCTGTGTATTAGATTAGTACTTTATGCAGGTCGCAGGATAACACCATTTTCTGCAAGCACAACATTGATGGCATAAAACCACAAAAACATTACCCTCAATAGGAAAATCAAAATAGAGAAAGAAACAGAGATAATCCATAGTTTCAAGCCTTTATCTTAATAAAAAAACACCATTATCTAAAAAGATAGGTTACAGTCTACAAATGAAGACTTAAACCTAAAACCAATTAGCATAAAGCAGTAACAAAAAAATTCCCAAGCAGCACCTCAAAACCCTAGCTTGGTACGGCGCCAATGCCTGCGCTTCGCATTGTACCTACAAATAACAACAACACTCTGCTGAATTTCCCCCAAAAATAATTATATTTCAAAGTAACTGAAAACTAGCAAAAGCAAAATACCTGATGGTGTTGTCCGTGCGCATACGGATCCAGTAAGGAATTGGCCTATTTTGCCTCTGCTTCTTCGCCAGCTTCTTCTTAATCATGAACGTCTTGTGCGACGGCTGTTCACAATTTCGTTCCGTTATTTACAAATAATGGAAAATAGATCAACAAGCTATTTACTCTATACGAAACACATATGGACGAGAGAGAGAGAATGGTCACCATTTTCGCCTAAAGATGTTCAGCAATGGGCGAAAGCCTCTGGTTGAGATGGAATAAAACCCTAGATTTGAAATAGGGATTTCGTCTAAATATGTGAACACACTATAGGAATGGGCTGAGTACTTCTGGCCCACTTAAATATGGGCCTTTACAAAATGGATATTAAAATGTGACTATTGGATCGGATCATCGCATCTAAAATTGAACACATTTTTTTGAAATATTTTTTTATCATTAATCACCTAAAAAATCCGAAGTAACAATATCCACGAGCTATATATGTTGGCCAAGTTATAAATGTGCAAATGGATTCGAGTACTAAGAGCATCCCCATCGCCATGTCCGTCCGTCCGTGCCAGCGGCAAGGAGATCCCCGTCCGCCGCTGCGAGCCGTCCGTCCGTACCGCTGAGCAGCACACACGGCGCTCTCTAATTCGCCAACGGCATAGCTGTTGGCAAAATTGATTTTTCTTTTTTTTTTCAAAAAAAAAAATTCGGAAATAATTCAAATAATACCAAAAATTAAAAATATATATTTTTGGATTCCCAAAAAATAGAGCCGATTATGGACGTTTTGGATTTTTTTTTAATCTCAAAATCATCTATAAATAAACATATTCATCATCCACTTTTCACATCAAATTATCTCTCATTCATACTTTTTCATACTAAATCATCTCCATCTTCCTCTCTCACTCAAACCCTCTCTAAAACATTCAAAAATGGATTTCACCAATCTCATTGCGGAAGCGGAGCGCGAACTGAAGGAACTGGCAGCGGAAGCAGTGCGACGGATTAACATAATTTAACAATTATTAATCGCACAAATAAATCACATAATAATCCGATTTATTTAGCAGATTATTTAGACAAAATCTATTCACGTAATTCTCACATGTATCATGCTCATAACTTGAATTAATCATGCTTTAAGAATATTGAATCCTAAAACATGCTTTTCTACGGAGCAGAAATAATACCTAATTAATTCTCCAAAAAATTGAAGATAGCTAGCAGCTTCTCCACGTGACGCTTTGAATACTAGACCACAGATCTTCTCTCTTGGTTCCCAAACTGTACTCCGATATCAGATGAGCTGATCTCACCAGAATACTAGGACTTAAATAAAAGAGACAGAAAAACTACTCCTAAGAGGAGATGGAAATTCGACCAACTCAATATGAGGGGGGCGACATTTTCGAAAATATTAAGAATAAAAATTGTGATGATTCTGTCTCCTTTATTCCCCTATTTATATTAAGTTTCTCTTTGGGCCCAGACATGGATCTATGGAAGGTTTTGGATATGGGCTCATCCAATTTACTTTTTACTAATTAAATTGAACCCACAATTTAATATAAGCTTAATTGGAATATTACGAGCAGCCACTACAGAAGTAATATTGAACTCTCCCCATCTAAATCCAAAATTATAAGTAATCCGGGTTTCCGTTTTAACTTTCATTTCCCGCGCTTAAGATAAAAATTTCCATTAATTAATTAATGTCTGCTATGGACTTAATTAATTAACTTCTTATTAATTTCAAGAGTGGACTTAGCATGAAACGCTTATTTATTATTCATAGAGTAATCAAACTCCAACTAGCTAGGTTCCGAATAATAAAACCTTGTTTCGCGCTCCTCTTGAGGACATTATCAAACGAGACTCTCCTCGCGCACGATTCAATATAATAGCAATCCTAGCACCGCTAGATATTAATCACCACTACCCAATATATCAGGTTTCTTGGGTTACGAAAAACCCGCACCATTTGATAAGTCAAAATAATGCATAATCAATACCGTATGCTCAATGCTAACCTACATTGATTAAGAAACAAATATTTATCAAGACCTCGCCTTTCAGTAGATAGCCTAAGGACAAGTCTTGCTGTTAGATCCGTTCAGTGCTATACCACACCAATGTCATCTTATTTCAGTAAGGCTTAGAAATATGCGGACTGACATTGCAACCTTTCTCGATGGATAGTCTAATTCCATCTAGGTTGTGAAATTCTTCTTTTTCTTTGTTTAGGACTGACCGTGTTACCTTAAAGTGGACGCCGCCCACAACCGGTCTACTAAAACAAAGACTTAGACCTTGTTAAGTTAACTTATACATTTAAACATGCAATTAACATCCATTAAATGTAAAACATAACAACATTATGACAAAAATAATCTGTTTTATTCATTGGAAAATAAAATAAGAGTTTTACAGTATTGAATCACTCGAAACGTGATTTCTAGTATATAAACTCTAACAATCTCCCACTTATACTCAAAACACTTTCGAGTATACAAAAAATGTGCTAATGTCTAATTCTCCCACTTACACTGAAAGCGAATTGAGGTCTTGTATTAGTCGAACTCTCATTCCTTCAACATGACTCTCAAATGGCTTGACCGCTAATGTCTTCGTGAAAGGATCTGCCAGGTTGTTTTCTGACTCAATCTTGACCACTTGTATGTCTCCTCTCTGCACTATATCTCGAATGATATGATACTTCCTCTCTATGTGCTTGCTCGCTTTATGAGCATGTGGTTCCCTCGAATTTGCCACAGCACCAGAATTGTCACAATAAATGGTGATGCTCTTGGGCATATTCGTAACCACACTTAAGTCCAGAAGGAAGTTCTTAAGCCATACAGCCTCTTTTGCAGCCTCCGAAGCGGCCACATATTCGGCTTCCATGGTAGAGTTTGCAATGCATTTCTGCTTTACACTCTTCCAAATTACAGCTCCACCTCCTAAGGTAAACACATATCCGGAAGTTGATTTTCTCGAATCTACGTCAGCTTGAAAGTCCGAATCTGTATATCCTAAAGGACAGAGCTCGGCTGTATTGTAAACTAGAATATAGTCCTTAGTCCGATTAAGGTACTTGAGTATGTTCTTTACGGCAGTCCAATGTCCTTGGCCGGGATTTGATTGATATCTTGCTACCATGCCAACAACAAAGCAAATATCGGGTCTAGTACAAAGCATAGCATACATGAGACTACCAACAGTCGAGGCATATGGTATCCTTCTCATCTCTGCTATCTCAGATGTTGTCTTTGGACACATCTCTTGAGATAAATGGATGTCATGTCCAAAAGGTAAGAAACCTTTCTTGGCATCTTGCATGCTAAAGCGTCTAAGTACCGTATCGATGTAAGATTCTTGGGATAAGCACAACGTTCTCTTTGCACGGTTCCGAAGAACCTTGATACTGAGAATGTGTCCCGCATCACCCATATCTTTCATCTCGAACTGGCTGGACAACCATGTTCATACTGATGACAACATCTTTTTATTTTTTCCATTTAGAAGAATGTCATCTACATACAAAACTAAGAACACAACATTTCCCTTTTCAACCTTCTTATACACGTAACTTTCATTGGGGCATTTTTCGAATCCAAACTTTTGAACAGTTTGACCAAAACACTAGTTCCATGATCTAGATGCTTGCTTAAGGCCATAAATGGTTTTCTTAAGCTTCCAAACCATGTGTTCCTTGCCCTTTACTACATAGCCTTCGGGTTGTTCCATGTAGATGGTCTCCTCAAGACCGCCGTTTAAAAACGCAGTCTTAACGTCCATCTGCCATACTTCCCAATCCATGTAAGCTGCTATAGACAAAAGAATACAAATCGATTTGAGCATGACCACTGGGGAGAAGGTCTCATCGTAGTCGATGCCTTCCCTTTGGGTATACCCCTTAGCCACTAGTCTTGCCTTAAAGACTTTAACTCGTCCATCGGGTCCACGTTTACGTTTGTATATCCACTTACTCCCAATTGCAGTACAACCTTCGGGTAGGATAGACAAATCATGGGTTACTATGGTGTAGCACCGGCGATCGACTTCACCGTCAACGGAATTGCATACCACATGGGTTACTATCTCGCTGATGGTATCTACCCAAGGTGGTCAACTTTCGTGAAGTCATTCAACAATGCGCATGACCCGAGACTGATTCTTTTTGCGCAACGTCAAGAGTCTGCTCGGAAAGATGTCGAAAGAGCTTTTGGGGTCCTTCAAGGCCGATTCAACATTGTGAAGGCCCCGTCTCGGCTGTGGTATGTTAGGAATATAGCCGACATCATGTACACGTGTATTATCTTCCACAGCATGATTATAGCTGACGAAGGACCGATGGCGGCTAACTTTTACGATGATGAAGCTGGAAGCTCAACCGCGAGGTCTCCCCCACGACGAGGTGTGCATACGTCGGTGAACGAGAGGATCGAAACAAAACACACAATGCGCGATACAAGAACCCACGTTGAGCTACAAAAAGACCTAATCAAACACATTTGGGCGAAATTCGGTAACGAGTAGTGGGTCTTTTTAATTTTATGAATTTAACTATGTATTTTTTTTATTTCCAAGGATTTTAATTATGCATTTTTATTTTTTAGGATTTTAATTATGCAATTTTTATTTTTTAGGATTTTAATAATGGAATTTTTAATTTTTAGGCTTTTAATTATGTAATTTTTATATTTTAATGTATTTTTATATATATTGTAGAAATGTTTTTAGTAATTGAAGTAATTAAATTGAATAATAGAATGGTGGGACACTTGAGCTTGTCCTTATGGAAGAGCACGGATGTGGGTGTTGTGCTCTTAGCTAAGGACAAGAAGTAAAAGTGGGTCCGGACTCACCTCCATGCTCTTATTTAAAAGCACGAATGTGGATGCTCTAATACTGTCTCAGACTCTCACGAATAACACAATACTATTATTTAAAGCTATTTATTTATATATTAACAATTGAAAAAAGGGCACTTTAGTAAATACCAAAAGTTGTGTATTAAAATTAGAGATAAAAATGGTGGATCTCTTTGCTTGGTGCGTTGACACAAGTTTTACCAAAAAAAAATATGAGAAAGATTGGAAGGAGCGGCATCGTAGAGAGATAAACCAATAATTGAAAGAAGGCATATATAAAGAGAAGATGTGAGAAGCAAAGAGAGGGAAGTAGCGCTAGAGTCTCCCTCTCATCTATAATTTGTTCCTCTCTCTTGAGGTTATATTTTGCATGGGGGGCAGGGACATACATCATTAATCCCTTCGTGTGATCACAACCTTTACCATTGCTGGGAGGACAAGAGAGAAGAGTTTGAATGCTCTTGATCTTTCTTCCCCAACCCACGTCTCCTTGTTTCCTTCAAGAATAATCTACAAATTAATATTTGGAATTAATATCCATGGACGCCATTAATATTAAAGATGTGGACCTTGTAAGTCATCTCCATATCTATAATTATATAATTTCAAATAAGATTCCAACCCGTGACATCGAAAACAGGAGAAAATCCCCATTGAAGAAGTTTTCGCGCATTTAAAATGTTCGAGGGAGGGTTTAACGTCGGCAGAAGCTGCAAAGAGGCTTGAAGCTTTTGGCGCCAATAAACTTGAGGAGAAGAATGAAAGCAAACTTCTCAAGTTTTTGGGATTTATGTGGAATCCTCTTTCATGGGTTATGGAGTGTGCTGCTATTATGGCCATTATATTGGCACATGGAGGGGTAATTAATCCAAACAAGTTACTCCATCTTATTCTACAATATTGCCCTATAATTTATTTGAAACTGGATGAATAATCCATCTAGGGCAAGCCTCCGGACTGGCAAGATTTTGTCGGCATCACGGTGCTGCTAATTATCAATTCCACCATTAGTTTCGCCGAAGAAAATAACGCTGGAAACGCTGCAGCCGCCCTCATGGCTGGCCTTGCTCCCAAAACCAAGGTACATGTTTTTTTGTTGCATAGCTAAACATTTGAAACGACACGGATTTTAATGCATAACTGGTAAAAAATACAAGAGATGGAATCAAAAAGTGAAGGAAAATGAGTCTCATCTCATTAGAGAGAAAAAAAGTTTCCTAAAACAGAAAAAGCGTAATTCTAATGATCCACGAAGTAAAATGAAAATAGTACTGATAAAGTGTGTGTTTTGGTCTATTCGATAACAATATGCATTGGTGATTAAAAAGGTTTTAAGAGATGGAAAATGGAGTGAGGAGGAGGCATCCATTCTAGTTCCGGGAGACTTGATCAGTGTCAAGCTCGGAGATATCATCCCGGCTGACGCCCGTCTCTTGGATGGTGACCCTCTCAAGATTGATCAAGCAGCTCTCACCGGTGAATCCTTGCCCGTCACCAAAAACCCTGGGGATCAGGTCTACTCCGGCTCCACCTGCAAGCAAGGCGAAATCGAGGCCGTTGTTATCGCCACCGGCATCAACTCCTTCTTCGGAAAGGCGGCACATCTCGTTGATAACACCAACAATGTGGGACATTTTCAACAGGTATATGCATTTTCTCCTGATGATAATTGATGTACATATATAGCTCAACAATATTTTGAGTTGTTGTTTTTTTGTTAATTAGGTGTTGACTTCGATTGGAAACTTCTGCATTTGCTCGATTGCTGTGGGAATGCTGATCGAGGTCATAGTGATGTACCCTATTCAAAAGAGAGGGTACAGGCAAGGAATCGACAATTTGTTGGTGCTCTTGATTGGTGGGATTCCGATCGCCATGCCAACCGTATTATCCGTGACTATGGCAATCGGGTCCCACCGGCTGTCCGAGCAGGGGGCCATCACAAAAAGGATGACCGCGATCGAGGAGATGGCTGGAATGGATGTGCTCTGCAGCGACAAAACCGGAACTCTCACTCTCAACAAGCTCACCGTCGATAAAAAAATGATCGAGGTCTTTCCAGGCGACTTGGACGCCGATGGCCTCCTCTTGCTCGCTGCTCGAGCTTCTAGGGTTGAGAATCAGGGCGCCATTGATGCCTCCATTGTTAACATGCTCAAAGATCCCAAAGAGGCGAGGGCGGGGATCACGGAGGTGCATTTCTTGCCCTTTAACCCCGTGGAGAAACGGACAGCCATCACCTATTATGATTCCGATGGGAACTGGCAACGCTCAAGTAAAGGTGCTCCTGAGCAAGTAAACACCAGCTAATCCTCAACTTCATCACATATATATTTATATTCCTAACTCAGTTTTTGTAAGGAGAAATTGCATGTTTTGATTAGATTATCGAACTATGTGAACTTGAAGGAGAAGTGTTGAAAAAGGCTCAAACGATCATCGAAGATTTTGCGAATCGCGGTCTTCGGTCTCTTGGTGTTGCACGGCAGGTGAGTCATTGATAGCTAGAAAATATTGATACGGGTATATGTTGTGAGGGTTCATCGATGCATATCCGAACTCATATTAGTATGACATCTTCCAACAGGCCTTATACTACTATTGCTTGCAATTTTAATTATTTTCCGTGGTTTGCATCACATCATATGTAATAAACTGAGTGATGTTCAGAGTGTGCCGGAGAAGACGAAAGAGGGCAAAGGCGGAGCTTGGGAGTTTGTAGGGTTGCTACCGTTGTTCGACCCTCCGAGGCACGACAGCGCAGAGACGATCAAAAGAGCTATTCAACTTGGCGTCAGTGTGAAGATGATAACCGGCGATCAGCTAGCCATCGGCAAGGAGACGGGCCGTCGCCTTGGGATGGGCACCAACATGTATCCTTCTTCTTCCCTACTTGGTCAAAGCCAAGACGCCTCCTCAATGTCCGTTGATGAGCTCATTGAAAAAGCAGACGGTTTTGCCGGAGTCTTTCCTGGTAATTCAATTCATCAATTAAAACCATCTTTTAAAATATTAAAATCCATATTTGTATATGTAGAGCACAAGTACGAGATCGTGAAGAGGCTGCAAGAGAGAAACCACATCTGCGGCATGACTGGAGACGGCGTGAACGACGCGCCGGCGCTGAAGAAGGCGGATATAGGCATCGCCGTAGCGGACGCGACGGACGCTGCCCGGGGCGCGTCCGACATCGTGCTGACGGAGCCGGGGCTGAGCGTGATCGTGAGCGCCGTGCTGACAAGCCGCGCTATTTTCCAGAGGATGAAAAACTACACCATTTACGCGGTGTCGATCACAATCCGCATCGTCGTTGGGTTCATGCTCATCGCTCTCATCTGGAAATTCGACTTCTCCCCGTTCATGGTCCTCATCATCGCCCTCTTAAACGACGGCACCATCATGACCATCTCCAAAGACAGAGTGAAGCCTTCGCCCGTGCCGGACTCGTGGAAGCTGAATGAGATCTTCGCGACGGGTGTAGTCCTTGGGACGTATATGGCTGCCATGTCCGTCCTCTTCTTCTACCTTGCAGCTCACACTAACTTCTTCTCAGTACGTGATAGGATCATCGACTGCACATTTGTTTGATATTGTCCAAGTCTACACAGATTTGCTTTTGGAAATGCCTCAAACTAATTAGGATTGGACAACACTTATATATTATTGCTTCCAACTTCCCTCGTTCTCCAATGTGCAACCAGAAACAATTATTGATGGTCTAAATGTTTTGTAGGATATTTTCGGTGTTAGGTCGATCAGAGGGACGACGGATGAGCTGACGGCGGCGCTCTACTTGCAAGTGAGCATTGTAAGTCAGGCTCTCATCTTCGTGACTAGATCGCGAAGCTGGTCATTTGTGGAACGACCAGGGGTCTTGCTCATGACTGCGTTCGTCATGGCTCAACTGGTGAGCACTCACAAAATGGTTTGTGGATTAATGTGATTGATTTTGAGATTAAATTAAATATATGATTGTGATCAGTTGGCTACATTGGTAGCGGTATATGCGAATTGGGAGTTTGCAAGGATGAAAGGGATCGGATGGGGATGGGGCGGAGCCATTTGGGTGTACAGCATCGTCACCTATTTCCCTCTTGACATACTCAAATTCATCATTCGCTCTCTATTCGATCACAAGGTATCAAACCAAACCAAACAAGTTAAATTTAATTTACCTTGAACTGACTCTACCTGAACTCTCTTAATGTATACAACCAAGAACAACAATGGCGATGCCGAAAAGAAAGCGAGAAGCTCCCTTACCGACCGCCTCTCGGCTTCCGACTTCTGATGATACTGCAAACATAAAATGGCACACAATCGCAAGGTATCATATCTGTCCTAAACATAAAACATCTTGTCTACTCAAGCTTAAATTTCTTATACTATTAAAGTTGGTGTTGCAGTTTCATGGTTTGGACAGTGGCCAATGTGCAAAATTCCAGCAACACTAAAATTTGGTCCAAGAGAGAGAAGCAACCAATGTATTGGGAGATGAAACGTAAATTTGAACAAAAAAGTTGGCGATGATGCGATGGAATGGGCTGTCCAGTTGGATGTTCAAAGCACGTACTACTGGGCACTGGTAAGAAAACCATATTTTTTCAATAAGTTTTGGATGATGTAATGTCAATCGATGGTTGTAGTTTAGAAGGAAAATGTGATTCTCAAAGAGTAGATATAAATTCAGTTTATGAACATTTAATCTATCTGTATATAAGTTTTCTCATCTTTCACATGTTTGTTTGTCTACGAGCTTTGAGACAAGTTTTTGTCACGATCCTAAATACTAAGAATAGATTGTTACAACAAATTAATTCAATCTTCTGCAAACCCTACTGGAAAAACATCTTCATAAACATCTCTAAACGACACCGGAAGAGTATATGAAATCAAATGAATTACTATTATAACTCAAAATATATTATTACAAGAAGAAATAAACAATGGAATGAACAAAAAATAATACTACAAGTTAATCGAGAGACATCTCCATAACACTGGCTAGTCTACTTGGTCCGGTTCTTGATTTGTTGGGAACACCTCTCAGTATTTTCATCGATCCTTCTTCATACATTGTTATTAGTGCATTTTATGCTTCCATGAGGTTAGCTCCAACGGAAGCAAATCCTCGTTGCAGGAAAGCACGGCTCGAACCAACAGTTTTCCAAGCCAAGCATGGTAGAGCAGACCCCTCGCTCCGAGGCCAGTAAACAACCAGTATTTGCATGAATGTCTACCATCAATGTACTTATCTATGCAACCCAGGAGAGGAAGTGATCCGTTCGAAGTGACAGGCGGCATCCCCCTCAGCCCTCCAACAGTTCCAGTTACGTCCCACTTTTCTATGGGTGGATATACGGAACATGCTTTTGGGAGAAGCACTTTAACTGCCTTGGAAGCTTCATCAGCTGTGACGCCCCTCGAGTAATTCCTTGATTCCCAGTCCCATGTCGATCCCAAATCCATGTGTCGAGCACCATGGACAGCAAGCCAGGCATCTGACAGAATGGAGGGACTGTGTTGTGGATACTCTTCCCTGCAATAAACAGGCAATGAATTTTAATACGAACTTATGAAGTTTAGAAAGCTATTAACGCCCGAACCTTTCATCCAATATTATTCTTGAAATAAGCCTATGAATGGGTAGCATTAAACGTACCTAACATCATCAGGAAGTTGCAGCTTAGCAATGATGCCTCTACAGACTCTCAGAGGCAGTTTTCCAGAAAGCTCCGGAAGAAATGCTGCCTGGGCTCCAAAGCAGATAATCACTGCATCGTACTCCCCTGAATAATATACAATCAGATCTTATTACTATTGAGGGTCAACCGGATGAATACAATTAAAAAAGACTTCAAGAAACACCATTAACTCAGTCACTCAAAAGCTTATAATCTTAGTGTATGTAATTATTAGATTATTCCTTACATTCATTAGCAAGAAAATAATGTATGCAAAGTTGTCAGATAATAATTCATGAAGTTATGTGAGAAATTATAGAAATATTTACCAGAAAGTTCTAGCAGAGATGGGATGGATTTCTGGTAAAAATTTAATTCTTTGTTCGTATGGCCCAAGGTTAACACGCCATTAGCTAGATTTTCACATGCTAGGTAAAGACCCTAGAGATGAAAAGATACGATAGTCTCAAAAACCATGTTGAACAGAATCCAAACACTTCACTTTTGCTCTTTTTTTCTAACCTTGAGGTAACGTTGAGCATCAACATTCAGAGCTTCAGGCATGTAAAACGCCACGTCCAATGGTAGCGATAAATTTGGGACAAGCTTTTGAGCAGCATCCTCATGGATGAGTTCTAGTCTGCAATTGGCAAGATAGTTCTGAGCATTCTATTCATGAAAACAAAATAAGTATGCATCAGAGAGAAATCAAACTAAACGTATCACGGTTAGAAGGTGTTTAGCTGAGCTTAAAAGGATGAAAACACGTTAAAGGTGAAGGAGTATAATATTCCAAAATTATCTTTACTGATGTACTAATCTCAGTACTCTAATTTATGTAAAGGCTATGATAGGTTCAAACATCATACTATGAACTACATTAGCATCTTCAACAATATAGGAGTTTACAAGATAGTAGTTTTAAATAAGCTTAGCCAGACACCCATTCGATTTGGCAAAACTCTTACCTCTGACATTATATTCATGCTCTTTATATTGACAGCTGGCCTCAAGATCCCCCTACACCATACAAGTGAGTGTCAGTTCGAGAGCAAAGTAATTCTTAATGTGAACTAAATGGGAATAGCGTACGATGTAGTGAAAAGTCTTAAAGTAGAACAACCACATGCACCACAATAGATCTAGGACATGCAACTACAAGGTATAAGAAGAGGAAGAAGAAATAATGAAAAGAAAGAACAAAAATTTACAAAACAAAATTTCCAGAAGAAGAGATCCATGATTAAACACCAAAAACCTGACCTACGAGAGGATTGCTGAAAATGGTTAACATGTAGGAATATAAACTAGCAACCATACCTTCCAACTTAGGTACGCACTGTAATAGTTATAAACAATGAATGGTATCTAACACAAAAGATCACCAACATGCTCCAAATTACATATTTAAACATGAAAGCAAACACATGACAAGGAACAAACCTTCTCCTAACTATAATAGATTCGCCATCTTCCACAATTTCACCTTTTCCCTGATTTACTACATTAAGAAGTGCTTGTTCAGCAATATTTAAGAGACTCAAACTTTCTTCCCAGCACTCTGCACCTTGCCAAAGAAGCTTGACTGCAAAATAGTGAACTACTCAGCAAAATAACATTCAAAGCATTTAACCATTTAGGTGCCAAAACAGTAAAGAACCGAAGACTGACTCAAAGAAAATATGGACCTTTAGGCGAGTATGGATGCAAAAGCCCACCAGCAATTCCAGATGCACCTCCGCCAACGCCAGCTTCATCATAAATATCAACAGAAAGATGGGAGTCCTTGGAGCCATGCTGCAAATACACACTTCCAGAAATTAATGCATTAATTAACAAAGAATTTTAAAATCTTGAATAACACATGCAAAGCATTGCAGCAAATAACAAGCATTTGAAATCTAAGATAACACAAAGGAAATGGTTCTCTTTTATTCTAGTTCTAATTCTAGTGCTTCATTTTATCTCCTATAATCCTAGTCCTAGTGATACCTCAAGCTAAATTTGCCCCATATAGCTTTTCATAGGAAAAAAAGGGTTGTTGAAATCATGAGGTTAATATTCCATTGTTTATTCTCTTTAATTTACTCTTCCAAGATCACTCCTTCTCTTCTAGCACTTAGTCTCGAAGACTTCCAAGTTCCAATACAAATCCAAAATTTGAACTTTGAGAAAAAGATTTCATTTGAATGACAAATACTACGTCAGAAGAGGAAGCAACACCACCAGATAAAGTATGCAAAAATTACTCGAAGCAAATTCCAAGCCACGGATAAGCCAGCAAAGCCCGCGCCAAGAACTGCGTATCTGCAGATTAACCAGAACAGGAAAAGAGATCTCACTCAAAGTCAAAACAAAGGACCTATTTTTTACTACTAATATACAGAGAGAAAGTGGGGGGAGGGGTGCACCTGAGGGGTCGTGGGGATACAGTTGAAGAGCAACGCACATACAATGAAGTGATGGGTGTTGAAATTACTGTTCTTCTCCAATTGAAGGACAAAATTCCTTGGTTTTGCGCCAATATCGCTCCCATCATCGATTCTTAGGCTATCAAGACTCATACTGACTACGAGTATAATAAAACGAAGGTGATCCGGATCCGGATCCGTCCTTCCTTATGGGTCGGGCCACAACTACTCGTATGTTTTTTCTTGAATAAAATTGTTTTTAAAGATTATTATAGGTAGTATTCTATTTAATCAAGGTACCGTAATATTAACATTTATGGTAATTATTATTCACTGATTTTAAATGTGGTATTGTCACATTCACAATGCTCATTTGTGCCACAATAAAATGGACCATTGTTTGTCGATCGACGTGAATTTAATTGAAAATTGATGGTTTTGAGTTCTCGAATGCGTTTACTGGTCCACTTAATAATTATATACGGTAACATGACAAAATATATCAATTTTTAGTAATGTAGGTGATATAAATGGTATACATTAATTTGCACTCACCGTGGATTCTATTCCATAGCTAATGGAATTAGTTAGTTTTTCTTAGTTCGAATCCGAAGGGTAGATTATGAATTAAACATGCTTTCGTTAATTACCCTTAGCTATGTAGTACAAAACAATTTCAATTCAAACGAATTAGTTCATTTTTTAAATATTGGAAAATGCACATGATATTGTATCATCAATAGAGTCTGATATATTCATAACATTTAGATATTGAACTCGCTAAGTTTCACTATGTCCTTGCGAAAGTAGTAAACCATATCGATTTATATCCTTCGTTGAAGAGATACAGAGCACAAATAATAAATTGAGAAGATAAATCTCATCTCTGCATCTTTCAACAAACATTCTTCTACAATGGAAGATTGAGCTGCATGAGTTCAGTTCTACCTTGCTATGACTTCAAGCTTTACGGACTATCACTCGTCTTTCTCGCTTGTATTCCACTTCTTCTCTTTGATGCATAATCAGTAACGCTCTTCTAACCTGTAACAAGCTCACACCACGTACAAGAAGATGTCAGATATATGATATGCCATTTACTAAACTTATTGTAAGTAGTATAATGGCTTTTGACCCTACAATGGATTCATTCAATCCCATTCTAGAAAGCTCATCGATGAGCCGCCTCTCTGAAATATGGCTTCCAATCCCCATCCGTCTCTTGATCTGTGTTTCCGCTTGCTGTCATTTCAAAAGAGTTAGCAAGGTGTAGTTGAAGATGGATTTATATTAGGGCAAGGCAAATTGTATCTGACCTTTATCTCATTTGCCATCTCAGGAGTAAGGTTTATATGTTGATTTAATCCAGAACGTGCAGCATCCATTGTAGAGTTGTTGAATAGCCTGATGGCTTCTAGGACGTGGTTATCATTCGCCACGTGAGACCTAGCATCACAGAGAAGATTCAGCAACAGCTGTTTTAATTATACATGCATATAATACTCTGTTACAGTTGCAATAACACCAAATACATCTATAGCAAACATTGATTTATCATCTTTGTATACTTGGTATATGCTGAATGTTGTAGCAATATAATCCATTAATTACCAATTGCAACTATGGATTATGATTACGCAGACCAACGTGAAGCATGGAGTAGAGCGTCAACTTACAGAGTCATTTTTGCAAGTGCTTCACTTAACCTCACTATAGCCTCCAACTGCCTTACTGTAATTGGTATAACAGTAGCCTCACCAGTTTCATTTGCTTGCTTTCTCATATCCTGCAACAAAAACATACAGCAAGAGAAATTTATAACATTGTTTCAACTATTTGCAATTTTGCACAGCCATCAAAGTACATAAAACAGGACGAAAACCAATCATGAGTCATTAATAGATTTGCAGAAACAGTGAAACCTAATGGAACAGCTGCACTATAGGACAAAGGAACAAAGAAGGGAGAACAAGCTCGAGTTAGAAATTTTTTAATAGCAGTTAAATATCATCAAATTTAAAAGGAATACATAAGCTGATTGTCAGACCAAAAAAGCTATTTAGGAAAAACCAATGAACACACTTGACAAGATTTATCAGTGATTTAATAAGAAACAGAATTAGCCCTAGACATGTTTATGGTTTTGCAACAAACACCAAGAAGTTAATGGTTTTCCACCATCAGACTTAATTCAACTAAGGCCACATCCCAAACTTGTATGAGTAGGTTGGGATCAGCATGGTATCAAAACTTAATATCCGGAATACATCATTTTCAATGTTGAGTACCTATTAAAGTACATAGTTTTCGTACTCTTCCTATTTCCTAAAATAATATTATTACTATGGCTAATAATATTCATGTTTGCATCATTAAGATTTAAGACCAGTATGTCACCTACCTGTCTGATTTTTACGTAGCTCTCCTGCAATCTGGATGCTGCAGACTCTGAAAGACGAGGACGGCATTCAGTCCGACAATAGTTTATATACCTGCATAAGAAATTTAGAAACTTCAGACGATGAATATCCCAAAAGAAATCGTTAAGCTAGATATAAAGGATCTTGGTTAAAACCTTTTCAGCCAGTTGTCTTCTTTGGTAGTCCTTGTGTCGCTAGTGGTTCCATCAGCTGATGCATGAATTTTGATGATGTGGCTGGCAATATTCTGCAAAGGTTTAACATCTGTTAAAGCATAGCATTATTTAATTTGCCTTTCTCAGGCTGACCTCTGGTTTAACATTCTTAGTAACAATCCACCTTGATATTCAGCAAATATATTTTAAAGTTCCATGCATTTTAACTTTATATATTTCAGAAATCACATGTATGAGCATATATATTTATGCATGATAAATTTTTTCAAGTTGAACAGGATTTGAGAATATGCTGACTAAGTCAATCAGTAAATTTGTACCTTGTCCTGTGCATACATTCTGATATCTTTTACGATAAAAATTAAATCAAATCTTGATAGAATTGTTGTCTGTAAATCAATGTTGTCTTGAGCAGTCTGAAAAATAAGGAGATATGTTAGTTTAACCAATTAGTACATCACAAGCACTAACATAAAAATGATGAAAGAATAAACGAACAATCCACACAAACTAACTTTAAGGTCATCGTAACGCCCAGACGGAGGATTGGCCGCTGCAAGCACAGAGGTCCTTGAGTTGAGAACTGTTGTTATTCCTGCTTTAGCAATGGATATAGTTTGCTGTTCCATAGCTTCATGAATAGCAACCCTAAACAGATATCAATAGTTTGAGCTCTCAACTGGCAAGTGGAATCACAGAACAAGTATCTGATTCTAAGGTCAACCAAATCACAGCGCAATCACCTGTCTTCTGATCTCATTTTATCAAATTCATCTATGCAAACAACTCCTCCATCTGCTAGGACCATGGCACCTCCTTCAAGATAAAACTCCCTCTGTATTAAAGAGACAGAACCATGACAAAATGCTTTAAATTGCATGATAATTTTTTATAAAAAAAGCTGTATAGAGGAAATACATCTATGCCTTGCATAAAGATTAGGAGCTCAAAACTTACTGTGCTATTATCTCGAATTACAGAAGCAGTCAGACCAGCAGCAGATGAGCCTTTTCCAGAAGTATAAACAGCTATTGGAGCAGTCTTCTCAACAAACTTGAGAAACTACAATGGGGTAGGACAAAACTCAGAAACATTTTATACTGCCTTATTTGAAGCAATGAGATACCTTTTTTTATCTTTTAGATCTCAACATTATTCAAATCAGAAAAAGGTAAGTTTGCACAGGGTTAATGATCAAGCACAACATGCAATTGTAACATAGTACATTTCTCATATAAGGAATCGAGACCAACCTGGGACTTGGCTGTGGACGGATCTCCTAAGAGCAGCACATTGATATCACCTCTTAATCTTACACCATCAGGCAAAGTCTGCATTTTCAAAGGTAGAGTTTAATAATTAAACAAATAAATTAAAACTAATAATAAAACAAGCTAATATACCTTTCTTGAACCTCCAAACAAAAGGCAGGCAACTGCCTTTTTCACGTCTGCATGGCCAAATATTGACGGGGCAATCTTGGAGCATATTTCTTCATATGCATTAGTTTCTGATGCAAATTTTTTGAATTCTTCAATCTGAGATAGGTAGAAAGAGTTAGCATGACACCATACCATTGTCAATGTTGAAACAAGTTTACATTCAAGGTTGAGATTTAGTATTTTATAGAGCCATGAAAACCCCGGGCAATCACCTCATCTCTGGTGAAGTTGGTAGGCCCTCGAGAATTAGCCTCAGAAGTTTCCTCTAATCCAACAACACGAATATAGGGCTGCCTGACTGCTACTGCTCCTTTATGACTGCTCAAACAATTCAAAATACATTGATTAACAATCGACCAGATTACTTAAATTCTCAAATCATATTAGTGAATTCTTACGAAGCTGATGAGTTGGCAGCTTGAAAGACACTGTATATCCCCATGATTGTTAATCTTGTTCCAGGAACAATTGTTTGCACAAGATGGCGATCTACAGACAGAAGCATGTTCCTTGGTAACTCTCCAGTGGGGACATCCTTAAATTTCAAGAGTAGAAGACGTGAGTTACGCAAGAATAAATCTTTTGGAATAATCTTATTAGTCCCTGAAGTAATTATTCACCTCAGGATTCTCCTGCAACTTTAGCGTCTGTTGATCTACATACTTGCTTTTATCAGGAACCACGAGCCAAGGATCAATCGGGCATGGCTCTTCTCCAGGCTGAAAAAAGTATAAAGACATTAGAATGCAATTACGATGTTACTAACCCGAAGACTAAAACCCAGAAAGTGTTTGAGAAATACCTGAGGGGCATGATCACAAGAACGCGGGACAATTGCTCCACCAAGCCCTGGACGACATGGAACAAGCTTCACATTCTTGCAATTCTTACATAACAGTGTCACATATGTAGCTTTTGCCTTAGTCCTTGAGGCAGCTATAACAATCCCAGAGATCTTTACTAGTTTTGAAATATACTGTGCCTGCACACATTTTTGGCAGGATAAAAGAAATCAGTACAAATACGCACTCTAAACAAAGTAGCATGAATGTGAATGCAACATGACACATAAAAGGTGGCGCGAGGTGATTAACTAACCCCCAACGATCGCATTGATACAGGATCCTGTTCTGACTTCAAGAGCACTTGAACTTCCCCTGGCACCGGCTCCTCCATTTCTCCAGTATCTCCTTGAACCCTAGCTCTGAGACCTGCCAGAACCTCTGCTGCTGCATTTTCAAACTGGTTTGTTTTCGAAATAGCAATAGAGAGTTGAATAAGTCAGCCCACATATCTAAAGTATATATGCAGATGCACTGTCCAAATTTCAAAGTTGATGCTATCATGCAATAAGAGGAATCAAAGTTTCACATATCTCTTTGATTGTTGCAAATTGTTATGGATGCTTAAGTGAGACATACTGAAACTCAGTGTCACTTAAGCAGATTAAAATGGGAAATGCCTTGTATGCATAAACGTATCCTTGAAATACTGCCTTATGCTATTCATATGTGCATTAGTTGAAATTAAGAGGGATTTCAGAATCCAGATGAAGAGGACGAACCAGCGGGAGATAGTCGGCGGGATTGTGTCGAAGCAATTGGGGAAGGATTTGGTCGGGATCGTAGGAGATGAGGTCGGCGAGATCGACAAGCAGGAAGTTGGGGTTGGACAAGAGGGCCTCTCTGTAAGGGAAGACGTTGGGCTGGCTCTTGTGCTGGAAATTTCTTATGAATTCCTTGAATTTCTGGAGCGCTTGATGGCGGTTGGCGGTGTCCGCCTGGTCGCCGCCGCCATGGGGGAATTGCGCTTGATCGCTGTAGTATACTCCACCCTCGTCCCAGCCAGACATCTCTCTCCTGCTCTCACTTTCACTTTCTCTCTCTTGAAAAAGGGGAGAATGCGCGGTTGTGAGCAGAAGGCGAGGGTTTGAGGGTGGGAAGATGGGTATTTTTTGGCGGGAAAGAAATGGCGGGAAAGAGTGGAACACGCGTGCGGAGCAAAGCTGAAGAAAGGAGAGTGGAATTCAACTACACAAGCTCTGTTAAAAGTTAAATGGGCCTCAGAGAAAAGAAAAGCCCACAGTTCCTCAACTCAATAGCCCACAACTACAATATCTAAACAAAATTCCTCATTTCTTACTTAAATGGGCTATAATTAAATAGCCCACAACTTCAATATTTAAACAAAATTCCTCATTTCTCTCTAGGGTTTTTTACATCCACGGCTCACGAAAATGGTAATCCCTGTCTGTTTCTCGTCCATGATTTCTGTGTGTTTGTAATTTTTTGTGGTTGTTTTCTGCCATATTTTGTTCATCTTTTTTCCATCATGTGTAAATAACGGAACGAAATTGTGAACAGCCGTCGCACAAGACGTTCATGATTAAGAAGAAGCTGGCGAAGAAGCAGAGGCAAAATAGGCCAATTCCTTACTGGATCCGTATGCGCACGGACAACACCATCAGGTATTTTGCTTTTGCTAGTTTTCAGTTACTTTGAAATATAATTATTTTTGGGGGAAATTCAGCAGAGTGTTGTTGTTATTTGTAGGTACAACGCCAAGCGCAGGCATTGGCGCCGTACCAAGCTAGGGTTTTGAGATGCTGGTTGGGAATTTTTTTTGGATGCTTAGTGTTAATGGGTTTTAGTTTTTTTGCTTCATTTGTAGAGACTGAAACCTATCTCCCGAGACAGAAGTGTTTTTTTTATTAAGATAACAAGTTTGAAAATTATGGATTATCTCTGTTTTCTTTCATCATTTTTGCTTTCCAATTGACAGCGATGCTGATGATACTTACTCAGTTCTTATTTTCTGCCATTTCGTATAGTGCTAACTAACGTTAATGACGAGTTTGGTTAATTCATGAATTTGCTGTCATACGTTTGCCTGCTTTTATCATGCTGCTAAATTTTGATTTTGGGTTTAGTGAACTTTTTTTTTATCTTCAATACCCATCATTACTAACAGATCTAACTTTATTCGTAAATGGATAGTTAATTATATAGATTGCAATCAATATTTAATGTAGTAATCACATCTGAATCCTAGGCCATTCCAATTTTGCAATTTTCTACGTCTTTTGTTGTCAAATGCGGATGTAAACTGGCATTCAATAGAAATGACTCCATATATCATTGTAGGTTTAATTAAGTGCAGCAACAAGGCTGAACTGTTAATCAAAGCGATGAATTATGTAATGCTCATTGCTTGGGTAGATATTATGTAATGTTCATTGATGAATTATGTAATACTCATTGCTTGGGTAGATAAGTACATATAGATAAGTGCATCCTAATATGTACGTATGCACATTTATACATTTAAATATGGATGCAACCTCAAGATAGTTGGATACTACATTACCTTTTTCACTTGTCACGATTTCTACCCCATGTATACCCTTCATTTTCCAAGTACCACAGTGCAGCATCTGCTGCACTCTCGGCTGCATCTTTTTTCCTGGCCTGTAGTTCCCCATAGAACTCGAATGACTCATTTGGTAACTCTTCTATTTCCAACATGATCTTGAAACAGAATCTGCAAAAATTAAGAATATGATGAGATACTCTTTGAAGCAACAGACAGGAGGTGAGGTTGAACACACTACAAACATGAAGCAATGGAGTTCATTTGAAACAAACAATATTTGCAATTGAAGGATGTCTCAGACACAAAACACAGAGAATTAGTGAAAAAGGCTAAAAGTTGTTACCAACCTTTTTAGTAACACAATTGAACAAATAATCTTATATGGGATAGCATCTTTCACACAAAGGAAGTTAATAGTTAAGTACAGAAACAGAACATTGTAGCAACTTACTCTTTTAAGTGGCTTGGTCCGATCTCTTGGCAGCACTCAAAGACGGGTGGTCTCCAGCAGTTAGCAGTACATAATTCATATAGACGTGATTTTGCCGATACATTGGTGGGAGCACCTAACAGAATTAATTTTGAGTAAGATGTGACACGTAGAAATAGAACTCCATAAGTCACATGTTGGTACCTTTTCCATTCGAGTTTGAGCCATTACTTAGTTTGGCGGCAGGGAGATCACTCTGGAAACTACTGCTTGGGGGTTGTGTAACACAGACTTCTGGAGACTTGCGATGCGAAAGAAGCTCTGTAGGTCTGGAAATGGACTTGGGCTTCAAAGTTGATATATTCCTAACTTCATAATCTTGTGCAACATCATCACTACCAGAATCTTCTACGCCAACAGATTTAGCAGTTCCAGTAGAGGGTGTCTCATCATATCCAATCAATTTGGCTGCCCTCACCTCAATCTTCGTAAGAACTTCCTTCAGTGATGGTGACTTTGTCTTGTAACCTTGAGCCTGCAAGATAAAAACAGAAGAGAAAAAAAGGGGTAATAATCAGAAAATTACATTGTTACACCTTGTGTAGAATGAATTTTGAAATCTACTTTTATCCGAGGTACACAAGTTGAAGTGATAGAAGATCTGAATCTCCTAAGATGCAGAACTATTGACCTATCATCCTGTCATCTAAGATGCATAACTATAGACCTATCATACTGCCCTTTATCTGATATCAGGCATCAGCTGACGGTCATAGCTCTGTGCTGGTCTAAAAGACATTACCATATAATCAGAGATTTCAGCCAGTCCAAATTTGTGCAGCTAATTTCTCATTTTAGATCTGCTAAAAGTGAGGCCTATAAATCCATCCTTAGTCCTTGGCTCTATATAACATAGTATTACAGAAACAAATCACGTATTAAGGGAAAACAGAAGAAAAAGCAACTAGATTTGTTTTAAAAAAATGTATTTCTAAAAGATTGATTACCTTCAAAGATTCAAATAACTGTCTTGCAGCCACTCTTTTAGCAGCTTTTCCACTGATGTTGGTAGCCAAAGCTGAGGCAGAAACATTTTTATCATCCACTTTAGCTTCAACTGTAAATTTGTTGTCTTTCTTTGATGAAGAAAACTGCAGGTCCCAGTTATAGGATTGGCAAAGTTCATAAATTTCTCTCAGTGGATTGCATTGCAGCTTCGAAATACTAACAATAGGGTCCAGCAAGAAGAGCATCGTCTTCCAGACGAGTTCCAAATTGAACCCTGTGTCAAGAAATAGGGCACCTGTAAAAGACTCCACTAAGTCGCCAAGGGCCTGAAGAATTACCAATTAAGGCACAGCTATATCAGTTCCTGTTTCTTCAATAAATACAAGGATATGTATAGTTTCATAAGAAAACAACCACTATACCAATTGAATTCATCAAATAATATTGAAGATTATGGTATAGAAAGATAATAGTGTAACCAATTTTTATTCTTCGTTTAATTAGAAGCTATTTCAGTAGTTTTCCATACGTTGCAAATGATTCAACAATCTAAAGTTTGGAGATTCTCAATTTCTCACCATGCTACATATTGGCTCAGCTCACAAAGTAATGTAAGAGGATATCATACCATTTCACATACATCACATTGTCAGACTTATACTTAAGAAATTTCTTTCAGATATGCATGCTACAAATTTGAGAAAATAACAGTTTGAGAATTACCATCCAGATGATATCATGGGGCTTTTCAATACAAACTCATAGAAGATATGGCCCTTTTTTAAATGGTAAAAAGTAAAGTAACTGATTAAAATATTTGAACAAGTTACTCTCAGCATATGAGGCACTGCTCAGGAACAACAGATAGAAGCAAAACCCTCGAAGTGAAGTTAGACTCTGTTCTGAAAACCCACAATGCTAACCCCAAATTAAGCGTACCCCAGAGAATTTCTAAACATTCCTTTCTATGCTTGATGATTCTTCTATTTCTTTCAATCCAGAAAGACCTACACAGCTCACTAGTCGATGGAAATACTGTTTTGTTTGCTAACTAAGCTCTCCTGATTAGAGAGAAATAGATCAGTGATTGAACATTGCAGTACGCATTATACACCCAGCTCCATATTAATATAGAAAAATGTATATCTGCATACTTTAGCCCATCATCTTTCACCTTATCTTACAGATATTTACGATTACAGCTTTACTCCAAGGAACTACAGATCTATTAAGAATGAACAACAGTTATTCAGACACAGCTAAGGAACAAGAGGATTACGGAATAGTGGAAAGCATGCATAAAAGCTATAATAGTTTCTTATTCTACATGCATAAGGATAAAAAAACCACAAACAGAAAGAATGACAACCTTTGGACATGCTTTCTCTTCTATATGCTCTTTCTCTGTTCCTGATTTACCAATGTTAAGGTATTTGGCTATTGCTTCACGGAGAACACTAGAATCACAAATCATATATTTGTGAAAGGACCATTTTCCAGCTACATCAGCAAATGAAGTGTTGTTCACGCATGCTGATCTCAAATCTGTTAAATGGCCAGGTTTTAAGCTTGGATAGACAGAATACAGATAGGAAGTGATCAAATAATCCAAGACAGCATCTCCAAGGAACTCAAGTCTCTGGTTGAAGTAAATGCAATATGTATTAGCACCAAAGATTGAAAACATAAATGAAAAATTAAAACTTTACTGGCATTGACAGTGGAGTGGACATCGGTAGTACCTGGTAGCAACCTCCCAAAAGATTGTTGAAAGATGGATGAACAAATGCCTGAATAAGCAAACCCTTATGGGAAAATTTGTAACCTACCAGATTTTCAAGGGCGTTAACATCAATCTCACTCGAAAGAGGAAGAAATGACTCACTGGCAGAGCAGATATTATCAATTTTTGGGAGAGTAAAATCTACTTCTACGCCAACCCAGTTAAGAAATGCAGTTGCTGATTTAAACCCACTATCTACTATAAAAGCTCCTGTAAGTGCCTCAAGAGCATCAGCAATTGTCTTGTTGTATAACCAGTGATGACATTTGTTGCATCTAACTCCAGAATTTTTGTCATTGTTCGTGCTATAATCTGAGTGAATGTCCTCCTGAGTTTCCTTTGTGCAATTTAAAGGGCACGGACGACCAAATGCATAGAATGTGTCAGGCTCAAATGATTGATCTCGAATGTAGACCTGGAGTTGTAGTTTCAAATGCAAAAATGTATTCAGCATAAAAAAAATTCTTGAAAATTTATTGAAATTATAATTTGAACATGATAAGGACACATTAATGAAATTGTTATGGCTACTTAAAACAATTAACCCCTTTTAACAGTCAAAGTATTAAAACTTTGAATGAGTTGGTCAATCAACTGTCTACTTCCAGATTCATCTTATATGATTTAGAATTTCTCGGCAAGCCCTTGTACCCACAGTAACAACAGTTTTTTTTTCCTTCTCAATATGGGTAGAACTGGAAAAAAGGTACCAAAATGGGATTTCTTTTTAAATCTGGGTAGACAAGTTTGTAACTCGCATCTCTTCTTGAGTGAAGACGTGAGCCTTAGTCGCGTCTTAGGGTAAGACGCGAATTGGACTCGCGTATCTAGCTAAGCTTTGCTGCCAAAAATTCATACGCGACGCATGACCCTTGCCATGAAGCGCATGGATCGTGCGTGCACTATAGGAAAGACAAGTTTGTAACTCGCATCTCCCATGTCTTGAAACACATAGCATCATCTCTTCCTCTCATTTCATATTTTGTATTTCATCTCCAAAAAAGATTCCCAAACCCAACGCAAATTTCAGAATTTTAGGTATGTTGGATGCTATTTTTCATATTACCTATATATTAGTAATTTTCACCCTGAAAGCTCTTTTTAAGTTCACCACACAGAAACACCTCCTTTCCTCCCCTTCTCCAACCCGACCCCCTCAGTCTGCCCCCACCATACAGCACACCAACTCCAGTAACATCTTTTAATTTGAATTGCTCTGGAACACAAAAAAGCATAAAAAAGTAGATTGTATCCTACTACCTATTCTATAATATTTCATTGGTGGCTCTTCAAGTACAGGAGTTTTACAGATTTCATGCAAGAGTCTTCCGATTATCTAAATAGTAAATAATCAAAGCAGTTCTGCCAAATCCTGGTTTCTCCAGTTCTCACTAGTTCTACTATGATGGCTTTGATTGGTTATTTTTCGTTAACTTGCAAATTCAGTAATATTGATTTATTTGACTGGCCAATTATTGTGCGAGCTTAAAATGGATACTCTTCTACATCAGTTACCTGTAACTTCTTCATCGTTGCAAGCTTGAGTAGATTAGAATTCTTCACGATGTTGGAACGCTTTCTAGTTAGTTGCCCTTCATCTAAAGCATCATGCTTAAGGAATAGACATCTGCCCACCGCAAACTTAAGAAATGCATCTCCAAGCACTTCAAGTCTTTCAAGAGAAAAGCTTTCAGAGCATTTCTCTGTTGTGAGTGCTTCAAGAACCTGAACCAGTTTTAAAGAATTATTAGCACATCTGAAATATAATTATGTGTTTCAGGGAAACTGGATGTGATGCATGAAAATAAATTTAAATGTAGAAGTGTAAGAATGTAACTACGCGGTCAAAATGGTTCAATGATACAACTAATTAATCCTGTAAATCCTTACACGAGCAGTGGTAACTTCAGCTCCCTCTGGGAAAGACTCAGCTAATTTTTCCTTCAACTCAATGGCCACAAGTAAGCTTTCAAGCCGATGCATGACTGATGGTAACAGAGACAATGAACTCCCGATATCTTTAGAGAAACCAATAACTTTCAACTGACAAATCTCAGGAGGCAATGCAACAGAGTGTTCCTCCTTTTCTCGCCATTCTTCTGAAATTAAGTGAGCAAATGATTCAACATGTTCAATATATAAGTAGACAAAGGTAAAGAGGCAAAAAGCAAAGAAGTCAATACAGAAATGTGAATGCACATGACTGTCAATTACTTTTTACCAAAGCTTTTACAGATTGATCGTGTCTTAAGGATGTATCATCTTAACATATGATGGTGATAATTCTTATTTGTATAGATATTTTTACACATATAACAAAGCTACCAGCACAGCCTAGTTCTACTTCTATTAAAGAAATCAAACAAAGCTCTAGGTCAAGCTATCATAAATGTCCTTCAGTACAGATATCAAACCACACAGTTACGCAATTCACCGATCCTTAAGTATATGATATGAGATTGAACTATAGTCAGAACAAGCATGAGAAGTCACATGCTGTAGAAGCCTACTCAGACAAGCAGGAATGCAAGTTAACTTTCCCACCTTTTGGCTTCTAAGACTCTTCTGCTTTTGTCAGTAATCAGTATACTATATACACTTTAGAACTCCCCACAATACCATAAACATATTGACCCTAGAGAAGAAAAATATAATACAATGAAAGGACAAAAAATTTGATGTACTCCCACCCATCAACAGTCATAAGTCAAATAACATAATCAAACACGGAAAATATGCCAATACAACTAAAATGCAAATATTATTTCTTAATGGGGCTTAACTCAATTCAGGGTACATAACAATGAATTAGATATATATAAATGAAATATACCTGTAAGTTTTTTCTTTCTCAATAAATTCTCCAAGACAAAAAGTTGTTTGGCTTTCAAAACAGGTTGATCAGGGTATGCAAGATGAATATCAAACCTATAAAGTTAAAGTTGACCAGTTACATAATCAGAAAACTAAAGAACAACCCTTAGAGCACATAGATCATGCAATAGTTCAACCATGTTACGTCTCATATAGAGATGGGTTTGTACTCAACAGAGATCTAGAATCAGAACAAGCAAAAACATTGAGATGACCAGAAAAAAAAAATCATCTAGCTATGCTCAGTTATCTTCAGGCATGTGAAAATTTATCTACGGATAGCGTGAGAATTGTGTGCAGGCAAACCCTCAACAGAGTCCTAATTGGTAGAAGATGGTTTCATAGTAATTCATCAATCTCAAGCCTCTATATTTGATCACCTAGTTGTGACGAAAGTTGACATAGTAAATGGAAATTATTTGCAGATGACTATAGCTGCCGGCCACTAAGTTACTAAAATACACTTGCGATGTGATTTGTTGTACAATTTCCTAAACCATTTACGAAGAAAAAAAAAAGATGATGTTTGAAGTTGGATACACTGAAATGTAATTGAATAAGTTACAGCACAATCACCTCTAGAAGGATCTAAAGAGTTCACATTCCTACTGTTGATATGGTGAACTATGTAGAACAAAATTGAGTTTGGAATATCATTATTTTTCTCAGTCTGATATATAAGCTACAATTTGAGTGGCAACATGGAATTTTAATCAAACAAGATACTAGCATTTACCTGACATCCAGACTTCATAAACAAACTAGGAGAAAGTACTGTAATTATTCGGAAACAAGACAGGGAATAACTTACTTCTCCTTATAGTGCTGCACATGGTCCTTTGATACACCATGTAAGCTATATCCATTCTTCTCCCAGTAAACTTCAGAAATAAAGAAAAATTTATGATTGCATGGGACATACACCAAACTGTTCACAACATCGTCTGAGCTAAAGTGACCATTGGCAAGATGCAAGTACTTGCTACTTTGAGAAGTTTGATCACCCACATCAAGACGTGGAAGTTTGAAAATTGGAGATGACAAACATCTCTTAATTAGTGCCCAGTCCACAGAGATGCTGCCATGTTCTATTGGTTCTATAGGAAGCAATAGGTAGAATGTTGCCGAGCTTGAGTTATAGACATCATCATTTTTTAGTGACACATATTCAGATACAAATTTATGCCTGTCAAGAATAATTTGGAGGAACATTTTCTGCACCATTTCAGCTGCGGCAATCTGTATAATACAAATAATTTAGCCTGGCATGAACTACTCAATATCATCACTTACTTGTATATAAAGAAAGAAGACTACCTCATCTTTATGAAATCTAGTAACTCCGTATGGAATAAGCTGTGACCTCACCATTCTACCACGAGCCAAACAAAGTTCAACCTTCATTTGTCCAGCCTCGTCTGGGAGGGGATCCTTCATGAAAAGACCAAACCTTCTGTATTCTCTATCTGCTGGAGTAGGACAAATATCAATGTAGTAACAACTAAAGCAAGTTGAGCTCTGAGCTTCTGTCCATGGTTTCCTAAGGGCAGCTGGAACAAGCATCTCATGTAATTCTGCTCGTGAATCCTCTTCTGCAGTGAATGAAAAAACTAATTATAAACCTAATAATTGGTATAAGAAATCTGAAACTTATTTCTATATAATACACCAACCACTGCTGCCATCAGAATCAGATAAATCTTGAGTCAATTCCTCATGTTTATCATCTTGCTCCGGCAAGAGGTAATCAGTCAGTGCTCCAATTTCATGTAGAGCCTTGCATGCTCTCAAACAGGCATCTTTCTTAGCTGCATCCGCGGAAGATTGAGGTGAACTAACAATTTGATGAATTGGAGCATTGGCTGGGAGAATTATGGTGCAAACCATTCCATCTACATCATCAAAGTAGTAAATCTGGGGCTTTGGTTGAAAGTACCTAATACAGATTTCATCAGCAAAAACTTTGAAATAAGGGATAATAGCTACGACTTCTGTTCAGATGGTAGACAATATAACAAGAGAGTAAGATCATACTCATCATGAGGCAGTTTTGAACAATAGTGATGCAGCAATGAGATGCTCATTATAGAACTAATTGTTGCCCCAGTAGTATCCACTTTATAGGTTCTCTCTTCAAAACTAGTTATCTGATTACTAGATTTTCTCAATGAAATTTCTTCATTCATCAGTGCTTCATCCTTTTTAAAGTGTTCGATCAAACCGAGTTCCTTCAGGTTGCCCCTGCATAGTGGAGAGTTTTAGACATTTGATTTTACTCGCAGAATAAAACTAAAATGTATCTTAATCAAGCTCTAAATGAAGCACCTGTCCACCAAAAATGCATATTCAGACTGGGGCATACGTGCACGACCTCTAGATTGGATAAAACTTGCAACTGTTTCTGGAAGATCAAAACGTATTACAAGGCAACATGTCTGTATATCAAGTCCCTCTTCGCCCACTTTTGTTGCAACTAATAGATTTAGCTGCCAATATAATTTGATAACAAGAACTATTATATTATTACAGCTTCAACCAAAGTTTGGTTATAAGAGCAAGGAATAAAGAGTTACAAAAACTAGAACACAATATACTGAAGAGGGAAATACAAGCTGAAGACAAGTAAATAGTTATTTCAAATTGTATGACCCCATGATCCCATTACAAACGGAAGATACAAAAAGCAAAAGAGAGGGGCATGTCATTATAATCATAATTACCTCTCCAGATCGGAACTTATCAAGAATGATATTTGTGTTTTTACGTGATACAAGTCCAACATGCACTCCCACAAGGAAACCACACTTCCAAGCTGATAAGAACTTCAAGTTTCGAAGAATATGTGAGAGGGATCTTGCAGTAACAATTCTATTAACAAATACAATGCATTTCATATTGGGCTGTAACCTGTTAAGAAAAAACGGTCTTTGTCATACATGCATAAACCGAAGCATTCAATATAAATTAATTTTGATATAAAAGATTCCTGATAATAAAAGTTAATAATAGTCAAATTGTGTGAAATAAAGAATCAATCAAACTCATAAAAAAGTTTAAGATTGTATCAGTCCATCAAGAACAGTAACATCAAACACATAAGTACTTTGTGTGTGTTGGCCTAGTGGTAGAGTGGTTAATGTCTATGGCCTCATGTTCAAGTCCACCATGGTGTGGTCCTTGAATTCAATGTTGCAATTACCAACATAAAAAACAGGGTATTGTGCCACTTTAAAATCTAGAGAAAAAAGATGACAGGAACTAGGAATCAAGAAGAAAGAGAAAAGTCAGAAAGATTGATACTGCAATTGAACTCATTAAGAAATAGACTAAAGTCCAAAATTGGTCCCGTACATTTGCTCAAAAAAACTTTTTGGATCTACACATTAAGTGTGTCAGTTTCTAGTCATAAACAATATGTTTTGGTCCATATTTGATAATTCCGTCAAAAAATAACAATCAACCACATTTTAAAGTCAAAAATTGGTCCTGTACATGTGCATAAAAAATTTAGGTCCTACACATTAAGGTATTAGCTTATGGTCCTAGACAATATGTTTTCATCCATATTTAACTCATTAGGCAGGTCAAATTATCAAATTACTCATAGTGCAATATCATGTACTATGAAAATTGTGTAATAATACCCAAAGCATGTTACAAAACTTAAGAACATTATCTCGAAACATTTCATGACTACAAATTTGTGATGTAGGTGTCTGCATAATTTCTTTAGTAACAGTTTATTATGACAGTAAACATAGGTGTACTAAGAAAGACATACATAAACATCAAAGCTGGCCTAGTAACTCTTGAAACAAAAAGGATTACTCCATTATTTAAAGCCCTAAACCTCAATATTGATAGAAGATGAGACCAAAAAACTAAGCTTCCAAAAAGAACATAAGCAATTAATTGGTCTAGCTGCTTTTATATTAGGAAACAAACACAAATTTAAGGCTCAAATTACATGGAGAATCGTAGACATTCTAGGAGAAGCATTTTAACGACAATTGGTGATATGACATTATAGTGCGACTTTCATGGAAATATGCAATTATAAAAATTATTAGGGTAATTATTACTCATGGAGCCTATTTTACTAGGAGATGACACAAATCCTTTGTGCTTTGCATACTAAATTACAGAGAAGCCATGAAAAGAGATTCGAAGCAATTACTTCACGACTATATGTCAGTTGTCAAGTGCCAACTGTGTCTGAAAGGGTTGGCCTCCTGATAGACATTATCAAGTTCCACGATAATAACAACGAGACATCTACCATTTAAATAAGTCAAATGCATTTCCAAAGAAAAGATTCTGGTTGAAAATGATTGTCTAAAAACATAAGAGCAAGCAAAAACCAACCTAAAGTTGGATAATATTCCAATAAGCCGTAAGAGCTTTTTTGAGAAGTAAGGCTCTTTCAAAACTTCAACAGTGGACAGATCAGCTTCCTTACCATCTGCATGCATAATAGGATATTATTGCTGGCATTCAAAGTAAACAAATCCCAAAAGGGAACTAAATTATACTCCTTCCGTTCCCTCATAGTTGAGGCGGAACTTTTCGGCACGGAGTTTAAAAAATGAATGTTGAGTGTGTTAAATAAATAGATAAAAAAGTAAGAAAGAGAAAAAGGTAGAGAGAATAAAGTAAAAAGTGAATAAAGTAAGGGAGAGTAAAGTAAGAAAGAGGAAAAAGTTACTATATATGAAATGACTCAACTATGAGGGAACTTCCCGAAATGGAAAAATGACTCAACTATGAAGGAACGGAGGGAGTAGTAATAAAAGGGAGTATATTAATCTGTGTTCCTAGTGAAGCAAATACATAACCAGAGAATGCAAACTGTATAATATAAGGTAAACAATTTATATTGATATGTCATAGGGAAAAGGGAGCAAATGCATATATATCTATCAACTTAGAAGGGCAGACATGCAACATAATAAATGGAATCAATTGTAATATTTTGGAATTTTGATATACCTCCAGTGCAATCAGAAGCAAGAACTGATACAACCTGATGCAAATATTTGTTGCACAAGTTACTCTCACTTGAACTCTCTTCTTCCACAACGTCAGTATTCTCAAAATGATCACCCTTCAGGAAAATATGGCTGGCCTTTGACAAAAGCAGGAATAAATTAGAGACGAGCAACCTTTCAATGGAAACTCTAAGTAATACCCTTGAAGTAGGGGTCTTAGACTGAAGAAGTAAGAAAAACAAGGTGGATTGCAGTATCCATTGTTCTAGAACTTAAGTCGTAAGATATGTTAGGATTTACAACAACCCAAGCCCTCAAATAACATATTAGAACTACAAAAAAAAAAAAAAAAAAAAGAACTGATGCAGACATTATTTGAGATGTATAGACCAACTACAAACCACCTCTGACTGGGGTGCATTCGTTAGATAAAAACATATTTTTTTCGATAATTTGCAAAGTAATCCTTTGGAAGTCAAAAGTAGACTTCTGCCCAAAGTCAATGTGAAATTTAATTCGTGCAGCCAAATATGAGGTGCAGTCTAGAAAGCAGTGGCGTAAGACAAATATGTCTTGTCATCAAATAATGAGTCCTCACATGAGAGCTATGGATTAAAACATGACTACCCAAACGTGAATCCCCAGTGTATTGATAAATTTTACAGGTACGCAAAAAGAGAGAAAATGAAAATAAAATACACGTGCACCAAAACCTAACTGACAATCTTCAATGTCACCAAAGCCAGACTAACTGAAATAGTGAAAGTATGTGTTAATGTGTGATTTCTCTCCATGACGTTCATTCTCTCTATGAGAATTTGATGGAGGGGCCAGCAGACTGTTCAAACTTCAAAGTACAGTATGAATGTAACTCAAATGTATTAATTAGGAAAATCATATCATCATTCAGCAGTTACCTAAATGGGCATATCAGCACTAATTAACCTAGTTTGAAAGAAGTAGTAGTTTGCAGGCCCAATAACATTATACACCTAAGCCATGTTTAAAGGTTAAAATGCATGTAGATTACATCCATCAGTATCTGGTTCAAACTATTAAGCACTACTCCCTCCGTCCCAGCCTAAGCGAGATGTTAATTTTCGCACGTGGTTTGGAAAAATGATAATAAATAGTTAAAGCGGAGAGAACTGAGAAAGTAAAGTAAGAGAGTACTTTCTCTCCACATTAACTATTTATTATCATTTTTCCAAACCATGTGCGAAAATTAAACATCTCGCTTAGGCTGGGACAGAGGGGGTACTATTTAATAAATCAAATCCAAGCACCATATATGACTGTTTAAAAGGTACCGAGTGATTAAAAATTGTGATCTTTACCTGTAATGCTCCCCATAGTCCAAGGTTTTCTAGACAAAAGATCAAATTGCAATGCAGCTTTTGAAGCTGCTTTTTGGTGCTCATCAGAGTACTCTGATCAAGTGAATTTATTCGGAGTGCTGACATAGACTGTTATGACAAATAATATTAGTTTAATTATGGAATAAATTTTTACAAACTAAATTGTTACCTTGCAATACCTGATTCTTTATCTCCTCAAGTTTCCTAGTGTAAACAATGTGAGGCAAAGACGAGCCATCCTCCGAACTATAATAATACACATTCACCTTGGGGGATGTGACAAATTTTTCCAGTTCATCCTTGTCTTCAACAGTATAAACCTAAGAAATATAGAAAAGGATAAGTGATCAATATTTGAGAGAGGATATTCTTCCGATTTTTTGTTGGTTTGAGTGGGGACACTGGAATTGTAATATTTGGTGCTTTCAAACTACAAAATTTTCCAATTTATAGTTTTATACCCTTTCTTGAATCCCCAAAAGCCTAAATCCATAAACACTTAAAATCATGTTATTAGGTTACTTTATGTAGAACCTTAGTCCTTAATTGACTGATTCCGACAGAACCCCTGAGCCATTACTTTTCTGTCATTCTATTAAGGTTCCTTGACTCTAACAGAAACGGATTACGGATGGACAAATTAGATACTGAAACCAGATAAAGTGTAACATAATTGTGAGATAACTAATTTTTAACCTGTATGAATTTACCACATCAAAAGTGGGGCAAGGCCATACTCAGAAGGACAAAATTAAACTAATTTTTAAAGGGAAGTATAAGTCTCCTAATTATTTGCCTTGTGTAATTGTACTATTTGTAACAAACGTTCTAGTAAATTAAACTAAAGAGTGATTGAATATGCATTTTTATCCTAGAAACACACCTTTGCTCGCAGCAATGCCTCAAGACCATCTATTGAGCCACCTAAAAGAGCATGAATTCATGTCAAAACATTAATTAGTCGATTAAGAACATAAACAAACTCCTCCAGGTGAAAAAAAGCCATAAAAATTTCAGCAATTTGTCATGAACAAATACTTCATTTGGAAACAACGGTATTACACGGAGATTCAAACCCAGTAGGTCATGATAGAAAATATAAATGGCTGCTATGAGTTGTTCATCAAACCAGATTCAGAAGGACGAAGTGACAACAGAACAAAAGGAACAAAACAAAGAAGAATCAGTTGAGAAACAAATGTATTAACCAGATCAGTTTTCTTCAGGGATGGTTTGAAAAAAGTTCATTGTTGATTGTGGAATCTGGACGGTTTGAGAACAAATGGAATGATACTGTTGATTTCGGTTTGTTTGAGAAGCTTCATTCTAGAATTGAGCTGCATCCCCGTTATAAAATTGTCTCAAGAAGATAATGATAAAAATGTGAATCGCCAGGATTGCATGCAATCCGCAGAACATGTGGAAAATAATAATCTTGTATTACTTGTGTGCAATGAAGATGTACAAATGACACCATTCAGTTACCTTTTCCTGATTTTGGAGATGCAGTCATGCCACAAATACGAGGAAGTTTCACGATATCTGTTTTGTAGAAGATCTACAGCATTTTCATGAAAACCCTCAATTCAAGAATCAGGCAATAAAATTCGACACTATGTGTACTGAAGTCCAGAATGATATGTGAATTCAATATAGTACCTTCATAATTTCAGAATAAGGATGATTGCTATCAAGTTGCGCATAATGGCACTCATCAAATATTAGAAGAGCAATCGCCTCAATGTTGATAAAGCAGTGAGACAAATTGTGCAGAAGTATCTGTGGGGTCATAACAAGGACCTGCATGGTAGAAAAATCGGTATAAACTAAGATATCAAGTTCCCTACAGCTAGCAACCCTGCTCAACAGCACTAAACAGCCGGTGGATATATTAGTAGTAAATCAGCATAACTACATCAAAGGACAAGTTTTCACATGGAAAAACAAATGCAGTGGATAGGACTCCAGCTCTATGATGCTACTGACAAAGAAATCCTTTAATTCATTGATCTTGGATGCCCATAGTGAGACATTAACTACATTTCGGATCATTCCTAAAATATTACCCAAGCAATCCACTCCCATTAAACAAGATCACTGTACATTCACCACCTACTGGAGAGATGAGATATCTAGAGTTTGAAATTTCAGATGGGTTAAAAAATACAATCTAATTATACAGTTGGCAAATCACGAGAACGTACTATTAAGGGGAATCAAAAGAAAATTGAACTTTAGTAAATGTTAACTAAGAAATATCGTCACCTTTTATAAGAAACAAATTTCTTTAATACTAATGTAAACAAGGATATAGTTCAAATAGAAGACTGATGTGCACCAATCTGAGAAAGAATGCTCTCTGTTCTTAAAACTTCATAATAAAAATTTACACCAACCTCATTCTCCTCAACTTCCTTCTTCCAGTAATGGGGATTCTTTACATGCGCTGAGCTTCCACAATAGATCCCAACTTTGAAGTCAATAGAATTTGCTATGACCTTTGCTTGCTGTTAGATCCACATGAGAAACCAAATGTAATTCTAACTAGCATGATAACAATAGTGGAGGAGTACTATTTAATAATAATAATAATAACGGTAATATTTAATAAAGTAGAGAAATAGTACAGTAATGAGTTTATTCTGCCATGCTAAATGCAACCATGAATGCAGGTCCAGCACTTAACTGTTCTAGGACAATATATTCAATGGAGTATAAATGAAGGATATTTAAGCCTCAACTTTTTTAATATTAATAATCTGAATATGTTTGTTGATTGAAAAAATCTGTAACGGTGTTCCCTATAGAGGTCTCTCACCAAATAAGGCTTTGATCAATAATCTTGACCAGATTTAGGTTCCTTCTCAAGAAGTTATGATAATACCTAAAATGCAAGGTAGTCATTCTGGAAGAAATTAGTTCGCTAGACAAGAGTAAGACAAGGGAGCTCATAGTCATTGGAAAACAAGTTGCTGGTTGTAAATGGATCCTCGTAGGCAAACACAAAGCAAATGGAAGAGAGGAAAGGGATAAAGCTTTTCGCATGACTAAGGGGTTTACTGAAGTGTATGGGATTTATTACAAAGAAACATTTGCATTAGCAGTAAAGCTCGACATTGTTCGTGTCCTTCTCTGATTAACACCTAACCTGGATTCGTCTCTTTACCAGTTATATGTCATAAAAGCATTTTTCAATAGAGATCTTATGGGTTATACCAACATGGTTATTCACCCAAAAATTGAATCCCCAACAAAGACTAAAAAGGTCAGCAAACTTCAGTCCTTATATGGATTGAAATATTTGGTTTAGCTTCCTGAATTATAAAGAAATAGTACAAATATAATTAATTCCAGGCAAATTGGACTCATTTTCAATAAGTATCTCTCTTGTAAAACATGTGCAAGCAGGCAACATTCTTTTAATAGGAACTCACTGTGGAGATTAATAGTTGATGCAACTCAAAGCTAAGGATTTTGCAGCCAAAAAAAACAATACACAATCCTATATATTTACTGGTAATCCCTGAAAAGCAAAGGCATCATGTCACTCAAAGAAAATAAGCGGTGGATCTCTCAAATCAACTGTAATACTAAGATATAAATGTGTTGAAACTCCAGTGGAATTAGCAGTAAAGCACGGTGCAAAAAGGATCAGTAGACTTGTAGACGAAATTTGTTATCAAAGACTAGTAAGAAAACCATGCTACCTTCTCCAATACAAGATTTAACATTGTTTTCAGTAAATGTGTCAAGTCAGTTCACAAACAACCATACTTGGAAAACATGAAAGAAGTTTATTGGATTCTAAGGTGTCTCAAGCTTACACTGGAAGAAGGGCGGCATTTTCCTGAAAAGCTTAGGTAAAAAAGAGTTATTCACAGATGTTGAACGGGCAGGCTCTAACATCATATTAAACGTGTATCACTGGACACATTAGTTGATACCAGTAGTTTTGTCGCAGTTCTTGTGCTTTCAAAATACAGCCAAAAAGTAGAAAACTAGGCAAAGAAAAAGAGAATGTAGGAAAGCGAAGGAACCTGCTGAACCAAAGCAACTGTAGGAGCAAGAAAAATGCATATGTTCTTCTGAGGTTTCTTAATAAGGTGTCCCATCTCATATATAAGTAGAACCGCAATATGAGTTTTCCCACAACCTGTTTCCAGATATATTACTACATTCTCTTCCAATGCCTTTTTACAGAGGTCTAACTGGTACCTGACAGAAAATAGTGAAGTCAGTGATATGCTAAATATTTAGGGTCACATTCATCAGAATTATAAAGTATCAGGAGATCAGTGATAAAACAGATCGGACATAAAAAAAAACATAAGTTGGTTAAAATCATGAATGTTATGAAAACATGAAATGATGCAGGAATGTAGATATGAAGAATTCAAAAATGTCATAGTTGAAATGATGCAGGAATGTAGATCTGAAGAATTCAAAAAAGTCATAGTTGAGTTCTAGGAAGTTATTCATTCTCGGAGAGCTAGCATATGCTATAGTTAAGCCTATTTCATATCAACCAGATTTTAAAGCGGTATCCAGGGGTTGTGCGCATCTCCATTCCCAATGTAACTTAAACAAATTCCCTAATCGAAACAGATAAAAAATTTCATTCACCCGAAAATAACAAAAATTATCAATTATACAGCCAGTAAAATTACAGAACAACATAATGTAAGATATAAAAGCAAGCTCTCTTTAGGAAGGGTTTTCTTATACAGATTCTTAACTAAACAAGTGTTGGTTGAAATAATGAGGTTATCAGAAAATGAACTGATGCAGGAAATTCACTCCTGAATAACTCTGAACTCTCGCATATGATACAATACATATTCGCAATGCAACTCAAACAAGCTTCACAATCGTAAGAATAAAACATTTAACTCACCGCAAAATAGCAAAAGTTCATCACCTAAACAAGCAGTGAAGTGAAATTACAGAAAAACAAAAAAACAAAACGAAACAAAAAACAAAATGCAGTTGCATGATTAGGAAAAAAAAAAAGCGCCGATCAGCAAAACAGAAGCTGAAAAGTAAAATGAGAAGGCGCACTTCCTAGCGATCTTTCTCGGGTCTTTCTCCGGTTTCACTGGAATCTGTTCTTCCTCGTCGCCGTCGATCGGTAGAGACATAAGCCGCTCCGATATCCCGTTCACCTCGGCGGAGAAGGAATCGCCGGCGTCCATGACGGTGGTAGAGAGTGAATTGACCTGCGATTGACTGGCGAGAAGAGAGTGGAGAGTGAAAATTTACAGAAAAGAAAGCGTTGGCGCTTTGATGACCTGTGTCGTCTTCTCACTTTCCTGCCCAATAAGTACTTTCCTTTCACTGGAAGTTAATTTCGATATTAAGCACTGTTATTAATAGTCTTTCCATCCAAAGAAAAATAGAGCAATTAGTGTATGGGTTTAGGGTTTAACGTAGAATTGATAAAGTAGGAGAGAAATGAATAAAAAAAAATAAGAGAGAAAAGAAAAAGTAAATGAGAAGTAGAGTCAGTGGAATGATGGGTAGAGTTATTATTTATTGAAAACTTTCTATAAATGAATATACTCTATTTTTTGGGACGATCAAAAATAATAAATGTGTTTTTTTTTTTTGGACGGACGGAGTATTATTTCCTTTTATTTTCTTGGGAAAAGTTCAGATACCCATTTTTATGAAATAAATCAAAATTGTAAATTCTGTAATTTGAATCAATTATTTTATGGTTGGATCACATGCTGCAACAATATACTTAGATTGATTCTCACGTACACAATAATACCACTGTCACTTTGCGGTACTATTTCTTCTGTCTATCCATTTTCAGTTTTCACACTTTATTTCTGTTCTTCTCCAATCACTCCATTTTTATTTTATTTTTCACTCGTGGCATCCGCACAAATATGTCACTTTTTTTTTTCGTTTTTATATTGGGATACGTGTGATAGTAGTACGTTTTTGCTATCCAAAAAATAAATATTTTCGCATGATGTGCACAACCATATCATATTCAAAAATCAAAACGATAAGCCCTAGGATCATGTATTTGATTTTTTTATCTATTGGTTTGCAAAAGAATACAGTTGTCGTTAAACAATATTGAGTGAAACATATGATAAATATCAAATGAATCACAAAAAATTATTTCTCACAATAAAGAAACTCCAATGTATTTTCACACTACATGACACTGATCAAGAAACCGAGTGAAAAAATGAAAAGAAGTGAAAAACATTTTTAATATCAATTGTGAATAATTTCACTATATGAACATAGTGTTGCATTTGTATGTCATATATCACACATTTAGATCACATTATGCGGCATCAAGACACTGCAGAAAATCATCATTCCTCACCTCACATAAGACAATCCATCAAAAATTGAACACCAAAAAAACAGCCAAAAATTTTACAAACTAAAAAGAAAACCCTTAGATTCTCTACCTTACAACAGCAATATGTTATTTGACACAACCAGAAGTAGCACTTATCAACACAGCCAAAAACAGCAGAAATCAACTCTATTTACAAGTCGAAAACTGAAAATGGCGAAACCTAGTGACGCCCTCTGGTTTTTGGCCCTGGCAAGAGCTTGATTGCATCTTGCATAGTAGGCCTATGAGATGGGATACTCCTCGTGCAGAGAAGCGCAACCTCAACGACCGACTTCATTGCCTCGTGCAACGGTGAGGAGGGAGCAATGCCGTTGTCATCTCCAACTAGCGTCATCAGATCCTCCCTTTGAAGGCTCTGTGATGCATTCCCCACTTTCCCATTTGTTAAGACCTCGAGAATCAGCTCCCCGAAGTTGTACACATCCATGTCCAGTTCGTCCCTTATCGATGTTATGAAACCACCTACATTACAAACACGTTTACACACACAAAGTATTAACAATCCTAAAATAAGAACATTGCAACAGATATGAAATAAATAAACAACCAGCAAAAGTGTATTTTATAGAACTATATAAGCAACTAAAGTGCATAAGAAATGCTGCATTTTATTGCAGAAAAAAAGTCATATATATACCTGTCTCTTTTCTAATCTTTGCCGGTAGGGGATTTTCTACTGATTCAACTATTGAACTGAGTCCAAACTCGGACAAACGGGGCTCCATGTTTTCATCAAGAAGCACGTTCCTCGCCTTGAGATTCCCATGCGGGATAGCAGGAAAGCAGTCATGATGAAGGAAGCACAAAGCCTTTGCAACTCCATGAATAATCCTGCACTTGGCCTCCCAATCTCTGCTCATCCCAATCTTCTCGGCTAGGTTTCCATTAGGCATATAGTCATACAACAAATAAGCAAGCTGATTGTTGTAGCAAATACCAAGCAATCTTGTCAAATTCGCATGCCTAGTATCACCAATCCTAGTCAAAAACTGCAACATCTCCTTCATCTCCTTCGCCTCCCACTCGATCTTCTTAGCTGAGACAGTGATCCCCGTGGGCAGAACCACTTTGCAGATTGAGTCTGGCAAAGCCGTGGCTTCAACACAGTTAAAGCTCCTCAAAACATCATTTGCTGTGAACTGAGGAAGCCCATCAAAAGCAACCACTTTCCACTGCCCTTTACTCCCTCTTCTCAAGTAAACTATCCCGAAAACTGCAGCCATGATGAACAAAGCAGTCACTGCACATAATATGAGAACCCAAGCCAGCTTCTGAGCTCTCCTGCTCCCAAGCTGGAGCCCGTTCGAGATCCCATTCCCACTAGGGCATGGTCTCAGGGGCGCCCCACAGAGCTTCGGATTGCCAACAAACGCGCTCTCGTCCATCATCTTGAACGTGTTGTTAGAAGGGATTGCACCCGAGATATCATTATAGGACACGTTAAGAAGCCTCAAACTCGAAGAGACCCCAAATTTGGCTGGGATGGAGCCAGTTAAAGCATTGTGTGAAAGGTCTAATATGGTGAGAGCAGGGAGAGTAGCAAGCTCCATAGGTATTGAGCCACTCAAATTATTACTAGCTAAATCCATAACCACAAGCTGCTTACAATTAGACACACTTTCTTGAACATTTCCAGATAAATTATTCATTCCCAATTCAATTACAACAACAGATTTACACCCTTCAAATGGAGGGATATTCCCAGACACACCACAGGAAACCATGGAAAAGTTCTGCAAATTAGGCAATGACCATAAATTCATTGGAACTACGCCGCCTAGATGTGGATTACCAGACGCATTGAAATACTCAAGCTTTAAAGCTTGATCAATATCAGATGGAAGACCTCCTACAAACAAATTCGTTGACAAGTCCACATATGAAACATCAGGAAAATTCCCAAAATGCAGAGAGATTTCACCTGAAAACCGGTTGTCTTCAAGTCGTAGGCGAACCAGAGACGAACAATTTGAGAGAGATGGAGACAGCCCTCCGGTGAAATTATTCGTAAACAGAATCAGCTTCGCCAGCTCCCCTCCAGCACAGATACCAGCAGGAATGTTTCCCACAAACAAATTAGTTGAAACATCGACATGTTGCAGCTTGGAAAACCTGCCTAAATCCTCAGGCAGTGAGCCAGTGAAGTAATTGCTCCATATTAGGAGAGTATCAAGCTGTGGAAGCTTAGCAATGCCATCAGGGACAGAGCCAGACATCTCATTATACATCAAGCTCAGCAATTTGAGGTTTTTCAGCTCAGAAAAACTGTCTGGGATCGGCCCAGAGAGCATATTATCTGAAAGATCCAAGCTTTTGAGGTTCCAGATTCTGCTGAGCTCCCATGCAATCTTACCACTCAACATATTCCTAAAGAGGAAAAGGGATTCAAGCTTGGTGAGGTTGCTGAGTTGGGATGGGATGGGGCCTGAGAGCTTGCAATCTGCAATGTCAAGATAGGTGAGCTCACTCATATTCCCAAACTGCCACGGAATCCCCCCTTCATATAAGTTGTAACCAATCTCCATATGAGAAACCGTCTTGAGCTTCCCCAGCTCAGGAGGTATGTTTCCATTGAGAAAATTCCCAGCCAAATGAATGAATTGGATCGATTTGAAGGATCCATACTCTGATGGTATCGGCCCACTGAAATAACTCCCTGCAAAATTCAAGATTTCGAGGGAATCAAGGCTTGCAACATCTCGGGGGAGGGCCCCAGAGAAGCTGTTGCTGAAGGCATCAAGAACAACAAGATTGGTAAGATTAGAAATCCCAGGTGGGAAAACACCAGAGAAATTGTTCCTGCTTATGTCTAATGATGTGAGGCCTTTGAGGTGGAAGATCCCAGGTGGGAGTTTGCCTGAGAAGGAGTTGTGGCTGAGGTTGAGATCGACGAGATCGACGAAGAGATTGAACTGCTTTCCGGAGAGGGAGCCGCCAAGATTCTTCATCGAGAGGTCTAAAGCTGTGATTTTGGTGGAGTTGTGGTTGCATTTGACGCCGGTCCATGAGCAGGCGTGGATTTGGGGGGAGGGGTGGGGTTGAGAGGGGAGAGACCAGTCACTCAAGGTGTTGGAGTGATCAAGAATCTCGTATTTTAAGTTTAAGAGGGCGTAGGAGAGGGGATCATCTTCTGCAAGAAGTGGCTGCATCAACAACATCAATGGAGTTAGCAGAATTAGGTGGAGAATCTCCATTGGAACTTGCATCTCTCATTTGCAGAAGAAAGATGGTGTAGTGAGAGAGAGGGGGAGAGAGGCTGTGGGGTGTGTCGCCTTATATTAGTATCATGAGAGTGTGTGTGAGAATGCAAGTGCATGGGGACTGGAGAAACAAGAAAGAAGGATTGATGGAGATGGAGTGAGAGAGAAACAAGCACAGTAAGATTGATTAGTTGAAATCAAAAGATAATTGGATTGCTTTTTGGAGCAAGTGGGGCCAGAGGGTGTTGTTAATTAATCAGATCCTTGTTTGGCATTATCAAATAATGAATGTGCATTCTTCTTATCTCAGAGGCATCTCCTTTTCTTTTCTTCTTGTCATTTTTATTTATTTTTAACAATGGCCAAAAATTCCATCAGATTCTTGTGATTTCTGAAACTGTAGAATGGTCAAAAGTGGTGATTTATTTGACAATCAACCCCTCAATTCTTGATTATAGCATCAAGGGCCAATGAAAAAGCCATATAATTAGTAGAAAACGGTGGGATTAGGGAAACTGGTGATGAAATTGAAAGAGAGCAGCAGTGGATGGGTAAAAAAGAAGAATATAATGATAAAAGAAGTCATCTTTCTAGTTGCTTTATAGCTTTTGTGCCTTTGAAGCCTTGAGAAAATACAAAAGCTTGAGTCTTCAATAATGGCTACCATACATACATGATACATGCAATGATCTTCACCAAACTAAACTATTAATTTCACACAATTTCATAGTATTGTGTAGCCCCATCCCACTTTATTTTTCACTCCTCTTTTGTCATTTCAAGTTTCTTACTTTTATATCTATAACTTTTATACATTGATTCTTTTCCATTTTTATACTATGACACCGAAGGAAAAAAAAAACAAAAGTTTCTCATTATTACGGATATTAGCGAGAAAAAGTTACAAATTCAGGGACCGGGTTTTAATTTTCAGAAACTTTAAAGTCAATAACGTAATTTAATTTCCCAAAACTCAACGAGTATGATGTACTTAATTTAAACCTCGATTTTGGTATAGTTTATCTTTTTAAAATCAATGTCGTTAAACTGTATTTAGTCAAATGGGCAAAGTACGAAGTTATTCAAAATGTCTAGTTACTACTTGTAAGTTTAGTGTTTAAGATGAATGTTGGATTTTTTTAAGATGTGGACATTTGCTTCTTTAATTCAAGTGCATTGTCACAATCAATATTTATGGACACTCGCTTTTCTTTCCGTTATAGTGTGTCGTCCTAAAAAATATGTGCGTTCATAAATTTATCAATGATATATACTCTATAATTACAATCCTATGCAATTTGGTCAAAAATAAAAAAATTCAAGCAATTTCTCTTCTTTTTCCCTATTTTGTTGTTGAATGTGCATGGCATAGTAAATTGGTGTGGGTTTGGCATGGAATACATTAAGACAAGTGTGTTCAGATTTCAGAAGCAATTCAAGAAAGCTTCTGCAAATATTTATTAGACAATAAATTTGTTCACAAGGTTTCCCGGTGGTACCCTCGTGAACTTGCATATTTGTTTCATTGTCCCCATCTTTATTTTTGAGATAGTTTTGTTTTTGGATTTTCGAATAATTCATGAAATTTCCATACTTTGAATTTTTGCAATGAAAAAATTGATGACCACTTTAGCCAGAAGCCTTGATATTAAATTAAGTCCCAACTCCCAACTAAATTTTCATTTTTAGAGAAACTCATTTGCGTCTTCTAAGGTTTTTTATGATTATAAAAAAGGACAGTTTAGAGAAGCTGCCAAAATCCCACGTTAATTCTGGGAAAACTCCATGAAAATCTCATACCTCAAAACATCTAGAAAATAATGGAGCTAGTAATGACAAAGTTTTCTTTTTAAAAGATGTCAGAGTTGTTGCATTAATCTAATCCCAAATCAGCACACCAGCTTTTTCAGCACAAATTTCTATAGCATTTCAACTAAATGCAGCTTTCCTAAAGTTGGTTATTAAATTTCTCAATATAGTAATCACGAGGAAAACTAGTTGTTAGTTAGCACTTAGCAAATCAATTCAATTTCAAATTAAATCACCATACATATCACAACAACTTTAAACTCATGCTAATCCGTTCACCAAAATTTATCTCACTTTGACCCGACACAAGTTTTAAAAAATGTAATGAAAAGTGAGTTAAAAAGTTAGTGGATTGTGTGTCCTACTTATATATTAGTTTTATAATAAAATGCGAATAGGAATGAGTGAGTGGAATATGAGGTCCACTACCAAAAATGGTAAAAGTGAAATGGACAAATTTTGAGGGACGAATGGAAATGAAAAAATTGGACAAATTTTGGTGGATGGATGTAGTAGTAGGACTTATTTTTATTTCTTCTTTTAAAATGTTTTTCGATTGCATTTGTCTGTTAGATGAAAATGAATAATTAAATTTATAGTACTAATTAAATCTTGAAAATCGTATAATTTAAATGTTTAAAATAACATTAATAGTGATAGTATTAACTTCAAATTAAAATACCTTGGATGAGCTATGACTAAATTTCTTGATGAGATGTTGCAGGAGATGGCCATGAAATTGTTATTCACGAACATAAGCGTGTCAATGTAGAACTTCTTCATGTCAATGTAGAACTTCTTCAAATTGAGTGGCTCTAACAAATTGTGATGGTTTAAAATTGTATTTATAGATGAAAAATGAATAAAAATCAAATTGTTAAATAAAATAAAAGCTTAAAAAATTGGGCGTTATAGTGTGATTCCATGCCCGGGTCGGACCATAGCTTGCACCCAATCTCCCACCTCCAAAACGGTCTAAGACGAAGTACATGGCCTCCACAAGGGGCAAATGCTCTACCTAAAAAAATTAATTTATACTTCTTTTAATAATTAAGTTTAGATTTTTTTATTTTTTTTAAATATCCTTATTTATGCTCCTTCTTAATTCATTAAAATGTCTTTATTATGTATATTTTTGCCTCACACATATAGAATTCCTGGCCCCGTTCTTGTCTAAGACCATGCCTCATCCTCACGTCCGCCTCCGCCAACGCATTGGGTTCGAACTGGACCGTAAATTCCAAGGTTCGGTTCCATTTAGTATGGGCAAGTGACGCTCTAATCGTGAAAGTCCAACCCCAATTCAAACCATACAATTAAGCTTACGAGACCAAGATTAATTTGAAATTTAAGAAATTAGCATGTGTTGGTATAATTTTAGCTCAAATATATCAAAATTTGGCTCCGTTACTCTGATTAATTTAAACTACCCTGAATACATATTTTAATTAAAATCCCCCATAAATGTTCGAGGCGAAGCTCGATTTAGCTCAAGCACCCCCAACAAGAAAATGATTTCTTAGACATATGAATCTAGTACTATTATTTTTAAAAAATCAGTTTCAGCGTAACTGTAGTAGAAATCTTAGATTAAAATTTAAAGTGCATGCATTCGGGATTTGTAAAATTGAAAACGAAATCCACTCTCAAATAAGGACTGATGACACGACTTTTAACGAACCAAAAGCATGAGGTAAGTGTCGTTTTTATTGACTGTCAAATGGGTAATACCATAAACATATTCGTTTTGATTAAATATCCTATAGATTAAATAGCTGTGATCATTGTGTTCCATTTCTTCATAAATTAGTAAGGTTAGAAACAAAAAACAACCCAACCCAACCCAATGCTACTATTTACGTTCATGTCGATAGAGAAAGGAACACAGAAACTGAATTCCTATGTTTCATCTTATTTTAGCAATAGTAGTCGTGCCATTATTATCCTGTTCGTGCATGGAACTGAATCAATTGATTTTTTATTTAATAAATCTAAAACAGTAAAATAAATACAAAATAAATAGTTAATGAAGTGTTTTTAAGAAAATATAACATTTTGAAAAGAAAAAAAAAACCTGACCACAGTGTGCTATAGAGTGCCGTTGAAGATAATGAGTTGCCAAATTGGAGACATAGGGGGGCAAATTGGTCTTTACGGATGCCGCTAATATAGGAAATTATGTAGTGGCACAGAAACAAATGAGACATATACTCAATCATGAAGCAAGAAAATCAACAGTCAATCATAGATTAATTTATAATCTTCCTTAATTACACACGTATGATAATGGTCATAATAGTACCCTTGCTAGTGGATGTAATGACGAGGGAAAAAGAGCTAAATAGTAGACAAATTAAATGCAATATTTAAATTCTTTAATGCAATTATTACCTGAAAATGTACTTTTTACTAGCTCCACTAACATATATTAAAATCAATAAACATATATAATTGAACAAATAGTCTATATAGATCAACCAAATTGGTCAAAAAGAACAGAAAAAGAAGATCGTTTGCGATGTAGCCAATTCATTTTGATTGGTATGATAATATTTATTAATGAAAACAATATTAATGGATTCATCCTGTTTATCTGGAAGAAAAAATGGTCCATAAAAATCCGAATTACATGATGATTCGAATATATGGAATATTTAAAATGTTAAGATTATTTGAATATTACTGGCTGATTGTTAAACATAGTAGTACTTGTTAAGAATAAAATCGGTGTCTTTGTAAGAGTGAATGGCAAGTACTATGAATCTCGATTCAATATTCCACCGCCTAAATAAAAATTAAAGAAAAATCATGCAAATCTAACCACACTCCAATTACCCATTCAAATTCAAAAGCAACCTCACTGTAATTCTTTATTAGTATCAAACAATACCCAATCACTTCTCTTTACAAATCATTGGCCCATCAAAGAAAATTTCTTTATGGACCACACCATTGTGAAGTCGACCTGCTGTGTGTGTGCACGCAAGCTGACTTGGCATACTATTATACTAGTAATGAATAAACCTTTGAAGAAGAACACCAAAATCAGCTTCAACTGCTTGTTTTAAAACATCACATTACCTTGTAAACAAAAAAAATGTGCACTATACACCAAATGTTTGAAATCAAAGTAGATAGAGATAGTGCTGTCTCATGAAAAAAATATGTAAACTTTGGACGTTGTCTCTATACATTCATAAGCAGACCTGCTGTAACAAATGAATCATGTCGGCAACAAAGATTGGTTTCATTAACCGGTCACTGATCTAAGTCGACAGCAGTATCAAGCTGTACACGGTTTAGCCTAACAGTTCCAAGAATGAATTCGGGCAGTTCTGCCTCTTCTTTTGCCTGGAATGATAGGGAAAACGTCACAATTAATATGCATGTTCAATAGAAAATCAATAACTGGGGATAATTGTGGAGAGATTATGCCAGTTATAAATAAAATCCTAATGTCTAAATTTATCAGACATAAGCTCTTCAATGTACAGAAGAAGAAAAAAACCATGGTGATAAGAGTTTAGAAGTTAGATTGCATTTCTCCGAAGAAACACATCTAACATTGTTATTGACTGAATTGCATATTAATTTAATAGAAATGATAAAGCATCAGGATCAGGTGAAGAAAATAATATACACACCTCGATAACTATGGCAAGATCAACGACAAGGCTTGTAACATATCCAAGAACGAGACTGATTACGCCCCTGGCTACAGACGATGAACCAATATCCACATCAATCTGCAGCAAAAAAGTATAAATTCATACTCCAATCCATGAGAGAGCCAAAGATCTCCACCAGCTTTATACTAAGGTGGCGTTCGGTTGCCATGACTAAGTATCATGAGACTATCCATCTAGGATTAAGTTGTGGGATTATTTTAGTTGGAGGGGGGAGGCTATGACTAATTATCATGACTATCCATCTAGGATTAAGTTGTAGAGTTTAATCTTATGAACCAAACATGATACATCTTTAATCATGAGATTTAATCTTGGCAACCGAACACCCCATAAGGGAAGTTAAAAAAGAATAAATGTGCATGCAACCATATGCTAGACTGACATCAGACAAATCAAAGTGGCAACGTCTATTTTCCAACAGGCATGCCATGTGTTTTACATTATTTTAAGCATTCATTCTCAATTAGGTACTCATTTGAGAACCCACACAGCAAACGTAAGCAGAGAAATCTACACAGAGATCCACACGCCAAACTGATTGCGGAACAATTAAAACTAGGATTTAACCTCGAGAAAGTTGTCTTGTCTAAGGTAATTGCACGTGACTGCTTTTCCAAGAATGCAAGCTTTGGTTCCGACAGCACGTTTTACCATCCAGTACCCCTGTGGTAAACAGCAATAAGAATTGTGAGCCTAGAGCTATAGAAGTTACCTACAGTTGAGAGACGAAAAGATTGCTACCTCAGTAATGCTTGGAATAAGTTTGAATCTTGAATCACGATACATGTCAGTGCCATCAATAAATTTTCCCAATAGTGAGCTCTTGATTACAGGCCTGTCTGCAGCATAATAGAGAACAAGACTATAGTTCGGTCTAGCAGGCACCTGATACAGTTAAAAACAGTTTATAAACTTCTCATTTGAAATGCTCTGAATTCAAATATTCCTAGAAAAAGGACAATAGAATAAAGTATAGTAAGTTAGACCATTATAAAGTTTCCTGGTCTGAAATGCTCTGGACTCGAATATTCCAAGAACAAAGAAGATATTTACGCTTTCTTCAACTCTAAAACACGTTGTTTCAGAGCTGATTATTTAATCAGGTAGTCAAACATAACTTCGTTTGATTTCCATCAAGTTAATCACTTCACATTTAAACTTTAAGCAAAAAATAGTCGCTCTCTTGGTAATTTGGCCCTTTTTAAATATGAATTCTTGTTTCTAGACGTTAAAACCAAAAGAGAGTAAAAACAAAACAGAAAGACTTCTTGAGAATATTAAGTATAACCTCCCAGATTGATATATAGAACATATCTAAAAAACTTATAACACTTTGAAAGGGGAGGCTACAGTAGCCACATAGACACACCTCAAGATTGATAATGAAGATGAATGGAAGCTTTTTCCCTGCCGCACTCTGCAATTAGAAATGACATTAGAAAAATTTATTTTTATTGTAAAAAAAGAAGAAAAATGTTATATTAAGGGACATAGAGCAATATTATGATCACTGGAAGAGCAAACCGATAGAAATGATAAGACTTCATGACATCAGAGCAAACAGAGAGAAGAATAACAATCCATGACATCAGAGCAAACGCAGAGAAACATAACACTTCATTAGACCAGTAACTTCCTGGCAAAGACTCCAATATTGGCACCGTGACATGGTAAGAGAGTACAGATACAACAAAAAAAAACCCCATAATAATGGACATCATGAACATGCATTATTCCTAAACCCTCTTTTTTTATGGGCAAATAAACATAAATTTTTTAAAGGCCGCGGCACGGTGGACCTGAACCCTCTTATTCTAGTTTGTCATAACACACTTACTTTTGTGAAAGTTATGTTTACTTTCATGCTATAACCTTTAAATACGTCTGACAGTGACGTTATTACACAAAACTTTATAGGTTTTCAACAGGGGGATTTAGAGAAAATTATTCAAATTGATGGAGAAATGGTCCACTTTTAGACGTCTTGAACGGGGGGTGGGGAACAGAAAATATATTTTACATTTTTAAATTCATGTGTTATAACTTATAGTAAGTAACTATTAAGATCCTACGTGCTTTGAGAATTTAATTGTGGCATGCTATGATACGGATAGTCTAGCCAAGTGGGTGCCAGCAGGATAGCTCCACAAATCTAGCTGATTGGTTAGTTTGTTCAAGCTAACTGATGGAGAAGATATGGGGAGAAGAAATAGGCAATCTTGTTAAGCTTGTTATTTTGATTTGTTTAGCTGCATTAATCGTCTATAAATATTAGATTATTAGGAGATAGAAATCATTTTGGAGAGATCAGTTTATTGGACGAGTTTTTCTCGTAGGCCTCCTTCGTGAGGATTAGGCCTCTGCGGAGGATTTCACTTTCCTGTTTTGCTATTCAGTTTCTTTCAATAAAGTCGAGCATTTCTAATTCCAACTTCTATTTTACTCTCTATGGTATTCTGTCCAGTAGTTAGTGTGAGAAATCTGTTTGACAGCCTTTACTCCTAACAATTGGTGCGGTGAACGATGGTGCCTCCGCGTACCACAGACACCCGTTTAGATGGTTTGGAGAAGGTTGTCGGCAATCTGGAGAAGAGGACGAAGACGTTGGCCATTGTGGTCAATGAATTGAAAATTCAATGCCTGAAAATGGACGAAAGTGTATCGGCGCTGGGGTCTCAACTCGAGAGGTTCAGGGCAGAAATGCGGGCTGCTTTCTTTTACGGGAATCCGAACAGCACTACTAGTTCGTTCCCTAAAGTTTCGTCTAACGGGCACGGCTCCAACATGAAAATTTCAGGTGGCACACCACCAATCACAATCCCCACATTCGACGGCTCCGATGCGATCGCGTGGCTCGCGCGGGCTGAACAGTACTTCCTGGTGTCTAAAATTCCACCGGAGAATCGCGTGAGTGTTGCCATGGAAGCCTTGGCAGGCCCTGCCGTACCATGGATCCAACTCCTTACGCGACGAATTCCCACTCTATCTTGGGACCGGTTTGTGCAGGAAATGATGAAATGTTTTGGTGATTCAGAAGCATGGAAACCCAAGAGCGTTGCTGTTCGCCAGGAGATACCAGCTATTACCCCGTCTGCAATCCACACTGATATCGACATTAAAGCGATCAATACAGTGCCCCTGCTCTTGGCAGTTCAACAGCCCATTCCACCTCCAGTTCTGGTGCCTCTACCATCTCCTACCTGTCCACCTCTACTAGCAACGGTGACAGCACCGTTGTTGTCCTCTAGTCCGCCTAAAACACTAAGGAGAATACTCTACACACCATCCAATAACCCCTACCTATACAGCAAACGTGCACACCTTTGGCAGCACAACAACCCATTCCACCTCCAGTTTTGGTGCCTCTACCATCTCCTCCTAGTCTATCTACACCAGCAACTACACCTACACTAGCACCAGTGACAGCACCGCTGTTGTCCACCTCCAACCCTTACATTCTGCAGTTTCAACCTCCATTCTCTTCCTTGCTGCGTTGTTTAGTTTCCGCTGCTAGCCACCAATCTATGCAGACGATGGTTTCCTTTCCGGGCTTCCCATATGCAGCAGTTGGCGCTCCTTTCTCCTATCTAGTCATGCTGCAATTCCTTCATATAGTGCGTCATCTTCAATGGTTTGATGCTCTGGCTACTAACGGGAAGCATGAGTTTGAACCTCCACCGAGAAAGTGTTGTGTTTCGATTTTGAGCTCAACCTTGAGGGCAAGGTTGTTTCGAGAGTGAGGCAGTTGATACGGATAGTCTAGCCAAGTGGGTGCCAGCAGGATAGCTCCACAAATCTAGCTGATTGGTTAGTTTGTTCAAGCTAACTGATGGAGAAGATATGGGGAGAAGAAATAGGCAATCTTGTTATTTTGATTTGTTTAGTTGCATTAATCGTCTATAAATATTAGATTCTTAGGAGATAGAAATCATCTTGGAGAGATCAGTTTATTGGACGAGTTTTTCTCGTAGGCCTCCTTCGTGAGGATTAGGCCTCTGCGGAGGATTTCACTACTTTCCTGTTTTGCTATTCAGTTTCTTTCAATAAAGTCGAGCATTTCTAATTCCAACTTCTATTTTACTCTCTACGGTATTCTGTACGGTATTCTGTCCAGTAGTTAGTGTGAGAAATCTGTTTGACAGCCTTTACTCCGCACCAATTGTTAGGAGTAAAGGCTGTCAAACAGATTTCTCACACTAACTACTGGACAGAATACCATAGAGAGTAAAATAGAAGTTGGAATTAGAAATGCTCGACTTTATTGAAAGAAACTGAATAGCAAAACAGGAAAGTGAAATCCTCCGCAGAGGCCTAATCCTCACGAAGGAGGCCTACGAGAAAAACTCATCCAATAAACTGATCTCTCCAAGATTTCTATCTCCTAAGAATCTAATATTTATAGACGATTAATGCAACTAAACAAATCAAAATAACAAGCTTAACAAGATTGCCTATTTCTTCTCCCCATATCTTCTCCATCAGTTAGCTTGAACAAACTAACCAATCAGCTAGATTTGTGGAGCTATCCTGCTGGCACCCACTTGGCTAGACTATCCGTATCATGCTATCTGTGTGACAGGTGAAGAAGTGCTCTCATTATTATTAATAGAATAATAGTAACACTTTTTTTGGACAGTTGAAGAATCAGAAAATCTATTTCCCGTAGAATGTTAACCTTTTTGGAACAGATGATTATATACCCTTCATCTGTCCCTCTCTCTCATAAGATTCTCACCAGGGTTGATTCAGAGGATTGTGTTTATCAGATCATGATACGCAAACCCCATAGTTTCAATACACAGCACTCATCTTTAGGACTAACAGCTTCTTCAATTGGGAAATAGCTGACTTGACACAAGATTCAGACAGACAACAAGATTTACTTGAAAGTGTTACATATAACTATGAATCGACACATTTTAAGGTTTTACATTTTTATCTGAAGTAGTGACAACTAAAGCTCCCAAGTTTATAATTCTAATTTCTAAGCACGGATTATGAACTGAGATACCCATAAGTAGAAGTATTCGGCAGTGAGTTTTTTATCAGTTGGAGTTTTGTGACATCATACACTAAGCATTACCTGGGCCAGGCTTTTAGGATGCAGTGCAACTTTTGAGGCACAATTTTCCACCTTGAACCAGTCAACTGCTACTAGCTTGAGAAGAGGTTCTCCCCCCTTCACCTAAAGGGCGTCAGGGCAACACAAAACATTTGAAAAATGAAACGGCCATAATTATTGAACGAGTATGGATCAAATAAAATAACCATGAAAAGGAAAACACTACTAGAAGCTGTCCTTGTAATAAGCTGTCTACCTTCATGCCATCTTTCAAGTATGTCTTCCCCCTGATCATGAATCCAGAACCATCAGGAGATGACCAGCAATTCTTGTCAAGTTCATCCTTCGCTCTCCTCATGGTCCCATGAAACTCATCTGAATCGAGATTAATCGGAGATACAAGTGTATTCAACACACTTGATTCTTGCCCTGTACCAGATGATAAAATTAATACTTTGCAGAATAGTGTGAATGACTAGTGCATAATAACCTATTAATGGTGGTAACATATTAAATAAAAAGTAGTAGATCGTCAATGAGATTTCGTGTAGAAAAACACCTGAAGCCCTTTTTGCTGATAGACCTGCTATGGCCCAGGATATGTTCCTCAGTTTAGTCTTCATGTCCTGACATAAAACAAAAAACAAAGAATTTGTGAAGTTTGTGAGAGCGACATCAAGTTTTTACTGCCATTGAACAAACTAAACCTTATTGACTTCTTTGTTGTCGTTCTCGTCGTCGTCGTCATCAGAGGATGAATCATCAGTTGCATCATAGAACTCATCCGCTCCTTCTGCATCCTCAAATTCACTGTTGGATCCAGAAAGATCAGATGATTTGGAATGAACTATTGTGGTGGAGAACACTGATGCAAGTGCTGGGTTTGCGCCAATATATTCCTTTAGACCTAAACAAATCATGATAACATCACAGAAAAAGGAATTACTTGACACCCAAATCACTTGAGGAGGAAAAGGAAAAAGAAACATGAATATGCATATTACGTGCTTAAAAAAAATAGCCTGCCACAGTTAAGTACAAGGCTCTATTCAGCAGTTTGGAGACCATTTGTACATTTTATGAAGACAAAAAGGCAAACTGTTAACTGTCATATAATGGAAGTTTACTAGATTAGAATTGCATTACAATCTATAAAAATCAAGTGAATAGCTGCTGAGCAGTGTTGCATCTGTCACTATCAGTCATGTCATACCCTAAGTGATGTAACATGAAGCACATAAAAGAAACATAACTTCTAAAGTAGATAAAAAAAATAAGAGTAATAATACCTAGCAGAAACAATGCTATAAAAAAACGATTCGGAAGCCTAAAAAAAGCTAACAACTAAGAATTCTTAAAAAGAGTAAATACATTAAAGTTCAAGTGAAAAGGTTCTATTATAATGATAATGCTATTTCTCATGAAAAATCTAGACAGGCCAATTTCTTATAATCTAATAAAATTCCATTGAAGGAAACTTCTCGATATAATGGCATGTGAATTTATGTTTACTTGTTTAGGATAACATCATAGAGCTAGAAGAAAAAAATTCAACTGATCAAAGTTTGCATAATTAAGGAAGATATAGTTTTTCCCTTAATAAGCATATAAAGAATAAAAAATAGACACTAAACTACGTCAATTGATTAATAAATTTAAACTTTGATAGTTAGATATCATGATTTTTTGTTTATGTACTATTCTGAATAAAAGGAATGCTTCATTAATGTTTAAGCACATTGTTTCTTGCACATTTGGAAAATAGATACTTCCCAGCTTTGTCGACTAGACTTCAAAGTATTACAAACCTGATACTTGACTTAGTAACGCATAAGGAACAGTCTTTTCAAACTTCGGACAGTGCTTATTCCTCCACTTGAACCAACCTTTGGGGTTTATTTCTAGTGTTTGTGTGATGAGACATCTTGCACCATTTGCTGAAGAAGATGTGCTTAAATCACTCATCTCCCATGTGGAAGCTACATGGAAAAAGGTTAGAGAAAAGAGTCAAGAATTATTTATGTTTTATAAACTTAAAATATAAAATACCGGTGAGTTACAAATACTCGACAAGCATTATGGCAAGAAGAACAATGAGAATGTACAAAATACATAAACTAATAATAGAATATGTAATTCATGTATGCTAAAACCAATGAGGATGAGCCAAGAAAGGATTTAGGCCCATTAATGTGCTTGTAAAGGCAGATTATAAGATGGTGAGAGTAAAATTGGATTTAAAAGTATAGAGTATCTCCTTAAGAGCAACTTTAATAAAAATTTTAATAGCATTTTTTTTTGGAAAAATGTACTGTAATTTGTACTTCAAGTTAACGTGGGAAATGCACATTCAAACAAAATGCTTCTGTTCAGCAGAAAATTTTCTTACGGTTAATTTTTGTGCGTTCGTAGCCGGATCTTGGAGGCCGATTCTTGTGTATAGAAGGAAACTGCAGGATTGCTGCACCAATAGATGTGCATCATATTGTCAATCACAAAACTGTCAGTTTTAGACCTCAATCTAGAAACTTGATCTGAATGTTTACCTTACTATTTGCATCAGGAAACAATTCATTTTATAGGCATCACAATCAGAAAATTACTAATCCACAATATTTTCACAGAACTATTAAATCTTAAACTACACAAACAGTAAAGCAGAAGAAAACACATATATAGTCTGTTTCAGCTATCTAGAATAAATGGACCGACGAAAAGCTCAAAGGGCTGGGCCACGAGTATTATATTTTCTGTTAAAATGATGTAACAGTGAGCTCTATACAAATACTGGTGAATTGCATGTGATCAAATAAGTTAAGGATGAACAATCTCACCACTCAAATGCCAAATCAAGAATATCACAATAATCAATTTGATATACTACTACATTATAATTTAGTAATTTTGACAAAATATTAAGTTATTAACTCTTTATCTTTGTATTTTGTCCAAGACACAAGATGGATTATTAATGTACAGACACATGAGAAACAGAATGAGTTAAACTTCTAAATATTGGCAAAGGGAAGCAGAATACAGATACTTACTGTATTTTCCATCTTGTCCGCGAAACCATTGCCTTGAAAAGACAAAGTCCCTCTTTGACTGCCACCTGCATATAGTAACATCTTTCAATTGGCAGGAAAAAAAATATAACCATAAGGAGCAAAGAGACAAATCCTTTTATCATTGCAGAATCGAACATCAATAGAAGAGAAAAGGAATGTAACTATTGAATAATGAGCCCAAGGACTATTGAATAATGAGCCCAAGGCTGTCACATGCACAAAATGCAACTATGAGATCAACTTACAAAAACCAGAACCTCAAAGATAATGTCAAGCCTATGGTCTGATTACTGACAAAGGTGCAGGTTGGTGCCAATTATAAAACCAAGAGAGTCGCGTTACAGTTTACAAAGAGATCATTTTAATTAGGAAAGATAGGTACATTTTAATTTTAATGAGTAAAAGTAGCCCTCCATCCCAACTCCCAATCCAATCTACTATGTCCCAAATAATAATTGAACAATACATGGGACTTGGGAGCTGCAAAAAATAGAAATCTTTGATAACTAACTTTACACTAACTTAAAATAGAAAGACTAAAACTTTAATTGTGCCATTGTTCATCTTCAAATCATTTAGCAGTTAGCACCAGAAGAGAAAATGATAAACCATGAATCTGATTAACTAGAATCACTCACCAAGTTAGATAACGTGGATCGAAAGTCCCATACACAACATCATAGTGTCCATTTATAGAATCAATCAACTCCAAGTCACCAGTCAAAGCATCCCACCTGTGAAAGAACCATCAAATTGAATTTAATTGGAAAAGCAGGCACAAAACAAAATCTGACACACTTACTCGTATCTCCTTTGTCGATCAGTATTTAACACAATTTCAAACACGGTATCAGCACTCGCATCTACAACACCAACCGCTTTGACCAGTACCCCTTTACCATTCTATAAAACAATGCATTGAGAAATTACAATACATAATCATAACTTTTCCATCAAACTTCAACCAAACAATTTTTATTGCTGGATTCAAACAACGCACATCACAGGACAGAGAGAAGTGGCAAATAAAGACCACACAATATCACGAATCATTTTCGACATCAACATTATTCTCCTTTTTGGCTTTCAAGCAAAAAAATTTGTTTATAATTGAGAGAAAACACATTTTATAATTTTTTTTCCCAATAGTGAAAGCAGGTAATAGGTTTTTCAATTACTGAATTACCGTGGAGCTGGCGACATCTTCAAATATTCTCACACCTGAAACCAAAAGTAGTGTTACAATAGTGGCTAAACTATGGTATTTTTGTAAATATAAAATACATGCAAAATTAGAATCCTATCAGAGCCTGTGGCCTGCTGTCATTAACTAAGATGGTCATCTTTGTTCATGAGTTGGATGGTTTCCAGAAGTCAAGTTCAAAATTATATCACCTACAGGGGTACAAAAAAAGAACTCCAACCAAGTTGTAAATGTACCATTGACTGTGCGGACACACCTCCATTCATGTGCTTCAACAGCATCGCCACCATCTGCATCATAATATGTCTCCAAACTATTCCCAGATAAGCTTGAGGCTTTGCGCACAAGCATTTCTGGCCCTGTGAAAAAGAGATTGAAGAAGTTTTTGTAGCAATAAGCAAATTAATAATAAAATACATATTTATATAGATACACACAAAACACAGATCTCCAACAATAATATAAGCAAATAAAAAAATCTCAGCAGTTACTGTGCATAACAGAGAGCAACCTCACCTTGTCCAATCCTTATTAGCTTTTTCAATCCATGAGCATAATGCCGCACTCTAGGCCGATGACCCTCCAGGTCAATCCTTATAAAAAAATAAAGAAAATAATGCTCAGAGTTTGTAGGAGCACTGCCAACTCTAAATGTAAAGAGAAGTTATTACACATTCAAAGTCACAGAGCAAAATGGTCCCAACTATGATAGAGATAAAGTAACCATTCTAAATTAACAAAGCAAAATGGCAAAAACACATGTAAAATAGCATATTCTGTGAGAAATTGTGGAATTACTGAAAGAACAAAGAGTAATGGCGAGCAAATGTACAAATTTCAATTTCTATGCCTCCACCTTGGGAAGGAGCTAATATGATATGCTACAGAATATGATACTCGTAACTCATTATACAAATGACATGCAACATTTACACAAGAAAAAAGCAAATTGGGAACATTTTATCACTGAAGTAAAATTATATAAATACGAGATATACACATACTCATCCTCCATACTCAGCTTGTTTCTCACACTAGCACCTCTTGATAACTCGTATTCTACCTACAATTCAAAATAGTGTGAGCCATTGGAGCAGTGAAAGATAGAAATATAAGCCAGTTCTGTTTTTTGTTATAAACTTATCTGAGGTCAAGCTTAAATGATATCATCAATAATGTCTGTTACTTAATGAAAGGGAAAGAAGCATAAATTACTCAGCGGAGTAGATGGCCGAGTGAATGTGAATAAACCAAAGGAAAAACTTAAACAACAGAACATTATACACACTTCCAGCCAAATACAAAGAACATAAGGTTCTTATCTGAACAAATGTAACCATAAAGTACTAAGCCAATCTGGTTATCAATGGCAAATGAAGAAAAGAAAATTCTAAACATATTTTATTTGGAAAAAAACAAATAATAAATGCCATATTTTGTCACTTTCTCTTATACCACTTGTTTAGCGTGATCAAATGCTTCCATCCATTTTCGGGCATCACCAGCTGTAGTACAAGCAATCTGCAACAAAAAAGAATCAACTTGGGTAACTTCAATCATAACAAAATGTCATATCAAACAGAGGAAAAGCCAGAACAACTTTTGGCTAAATAAGGAGACATTGTTTAGGTTTTTATAAAAATGCATTTATTATATTCAGAGATGAATTTAAAAGAGATACAGAAACTATAGTTTCACACAGTTGTTAAGTGCATTGTTAACTGAGAGTAATAGATAAGGTTAGTTACCCTGACTTGAATATACGATTAGAAATCAAGATAGCATTACATGATCACATCAAAAGCGAACGCAAGTGAAACTACAGACAAGGCTTAACCACTCAGCTTATCAGAAGATCACATATAATGATTTTATCACTTACCTCACCCTTTTTTTCTTCGTCCAAACGATTGTAGAACCTTAGCGCATACATATCCTACAAAATGAGCAAAAAAAATTCAGAGAGAAACCAAACTTTTATCATTGTTAAGCAATATAAGTTACGAGTAACTTGAACAATACGCTAATACAAGGATAATAAAATACGAGGACACAAAACAGTCAAAATATAAAAATCTGAGAATTATAATTTAAATGTAAGAAGATTGAAGGAAAACTGCAGAGCCTTACAATATTGTTCACCTTCCGTCGACCCAATTCCTCTACCATAAGTGTGTGTCCTATGACACCCCTTCGAATAGGTTTCTGCCACAATTGTATGAGCATAGTTATTGGATATCAAATGACCTTGCTTTCAGAAATTAATTTCATCTATACCAGATAAGTTCTAGGTGAATCATCAGAGACATGATGCATACATAGTAATAAGTAGTACTCCATTTAATGAATTATCAACACAAGAATATGGAAGGAGTTCCTCCTTCGTAGATTCAGTTTTGGAGAAGGTCCACCTAGATCAACGTGGGATAAGAAAACATGTGGCTCCAATCCAAACATGAGGGTAGACTAACTCAAGTTGGTTCTCTTTTGTGAATCCATCTTTTGGGAACAACGAGCATCTTCATTCCCCCCTCCCCAAGCTAACCAATGCTAAGAAGTGCATGAAAGATTTACGAGTGCCAATTTTAGCACACTTAATCAAAGAGGATTTCACACTCCGACGCGCCTCTCTTTTTCTTTAGACAATTTAGTAACTCAATTGAAAAAACTAGAAACCAAAAAGCATAGCCGAACAGAAAATAATACTACTATTGATCAAAACGTGTAAAAAACAGTAACCAATTGATGCATGAGTCCAAGATCAGTATTGACAACAGACACCCAGCGTAACCATCAAGCCAATCATTACTAGAAAGATGAGAAGAAGGAAGGCTACCCCACAGTCCAATCTAAGAATATGAAACTGAATTAAGAAAACGTAATGATCATCCATACTATCATATTCACAGCTCAGAATAAAACATAAATTTCAATAAAACGCCTCACGGAAACTGAAACGCGGAGAGAGAGAGGAACATACAGTGCCGGGATTGTCATGAGGATCGCGTTTGTACATCTCCAAATACTTGCCGCGTATTTTGAGAAAGCGGAAGTGGCAATACTCGCGCCCAATTTTATTCACACCGAGATGAAAAACCCAGCCGGAATACTCAAACCTGTCGCCGCTGCCGGAGCTGTGGCTTCTGATAGTGGTGTCGTAGCCGTTCTGCTTCACGGAATTTTTCGCCGGCGGCGAATTCTCCTCGGAGACGGACTCCGACGCCACAGTAGCGTCGCCTCCGACCTTGTTGAGTGCGGGGCTGGAAGCCATTGCCGAGAATCGAGATCCGCAGGAGTCGTAGCTGCGAAGACTGGAGAGAGAGAGAGAGAGAGAGAGAGAGAGAGAGAGGGACAATGACAATGGAGCAGCCTGCAGAATTGAAATTGCCGAAGTGGTTTAACGAATTAATAAATGTCAAGGAAAATATGGTATATGTAATTTTAAGTCAAGATTTGGAGTCCAAGATATAGTTTCACGCAAATTTAGTTAATCCTGTGGATTTGTCGATACTGAAAAAATCTTAATCACGCGTAATCGTCAATAAATGAAATATTAACTAATGTCTCAAAATTAAGTCATATAAGTAACTTTTTTTAAAACAAGATTAATGTGTATCTCGTTTCTTTTATATCCAAATAATCAAACTAAATAAAATTGAAATTGAGAGAAATCAAAATCGATTACGATATACTACACTCAATTGGATCTTCGGAACCTGCTTTGGTAATCCATCTAATAAATAAGAGAAATATGATTTAGCTATGGTAATCCAACCATATGTAATTTTTATATAATTCAAATTATTATTCAATTATTAGTTAATAAACTCAAATTCAGTACTAATCTGTGAAATAAGCAGTAGTATCAAACATGGGAATAAGCCCACAAAAACATCCACTTTCTTGTCTCTTTCATTTCATGCCATCAAACACGTCCTTAACGCGTACAATTTTTAATTATATACAACTCCACTATTACTGCCGTTATGAATATGTCGACGTGGCGTCCTCAACTTGACAGCTATAAAAGCATACACTCGTTTATAGATTTTGAATAAAAGAATAAGTAAAACATAATACTATGACTCTGCGAAAGAATAAAAAGGATGAGAGATATTATTTGGACGTTAATATCAACTTAGAAAAGTGTCTTATTATTTCATGGTGATGATGTTGGTGACTGACCTTTTATCTGTATGGGCAGATAATCAGAGATGATTAATTAAACTTTATTTGATAAATGTTATTCGAGGCATGTATGTTTGTTTAATTAAGGGAATTTATATTTTGATTTGTTAAGGCTTAGATCATCCACGTTAAGAATAGGCGTCAGCCACTCTCTCTCCATGCCACGTCAGCAGCATTAAAAATCCACCTGTCACGTCATCATTTACTCAAATAGGCCAGCTATAGGCCAGCCGCAATAAAAATAATTCAAAACAACTACATTTACGGAATTAAATTTACGAGACATATACGGGAAAATTCATTAATTGCATTAAAAAAATACATTCATTTAAAAAAATAAATTACATAATAAAGAAAAAAAAACTATCGACGTGCAGTCTTCCGTGCCCACAACTCTTCAATTATATTCTTTTGGAGTTAAATATGAGCATCCACTTGGCGCATGTCGGCATATTCCTGGAGGCGGCCGACTTGATCGTGAGGTACCCCACGTCGTACGCTAGGGGTGACCGTTCCGTGGCTTGGACCGGCTTCATCGTCATTGGCCCAACTAGTCAGTTGTACGCCTTCGTCTTCGACGATCATGTTGTGCATGATAATGCAGGCGTACATTATATCAGCAACACATTTGACATCCCACAAACGCGTTGGACCCTTAATTACCGTCCATCGAGACTGGAGCACACTAAATGCGCGTTCCACGTCCTTGCGCGCCGACTCCTGCCATTCCGCAAAGTAGGCCTTCTTGTCATCCGCCGCGTGCCTAATCGTCTTCACAAAGACAGGCCACCTAGGGTATATCCCATCTGCCAAGTAGTAGCCCATATCATGCCGGTTGCCGTTGGCCACAAATGAGACGGCTGGACCGATGCCCTGACACTTCTCGTTGAAGAGGGGCGACGAGTTGAGGACGTTGTTCGACCTGGCTACCCTAAAATACGCATGCCAGATCCACAGCCGGTAATCAGCTACGGCCTCGAGGATCATCGTGGGATTCTTTCCCTTGTAGTCGGTCGTGTAGGCCCCTTTCCAGGCAGTTGGACAGTTCTTTCACTCCCAATGCATACAATCTATGCTGCCTAACATCCCGGGGAACCCATGCTGCTCCCCGTGCATCTGCATCAGATTCTGACAATCTTGGGGGTAGGGTTTCGAAGGTATTGCTCACCGAAAATTTGAATCACTCCCTGACATAAAAACTTCAGACATTCCAGAGAAGTCGTCTCACCGATGTGGAGGTACTCATCCCACATGTCTGCTGCGCCTCCGTAGGCCAACTGCCTGATTGCCGTCGTGCACTTTTGGATAGGAGTGTGGCCGGGTCTGCCAGCCGCATCGTGCCTGAAGCAAAAATAAAGATATCGACGCTCCAAAGCGTCAACGATACGCATAAACAACTCCCTGCGCATTCTAAAACGCCGCCTGGACATGGTTGTTGGAAACCGCGGGTCCGGAGAGAAGTAGTCGTCATATAGCCGCTGATGTGCAGCTACGTGATCCCGATCAATCACTGCTCGGCGGTGGACAACCGGTGGAGAGCGAGGTACCGCATGCTGTTCGACCCTTCGCATGTACCGCTCTAGCTCGCGGTTCATGTAGGCCTCCATAGCCTCGTTCATCTGCCGTTCGTACTCCTCAGTATCCCCACCACTACCACCACTGCTACCACCCGCGTAAGTCATCGCTCGATGTTGCTCTTGTACAGAAATTTAGAGAGAGAGAAAACTTGTTAAAACAAGTGGTGCAAATGAAAATGAAACTAAAATCGCGTATATATAGGTTTTAAAAAAAAATTAAAAAAAAATGAAAATTGGCGTTGGCCGATCGCTGGCCGATCGGCACGCCACAATGGCGGCCAACACACGCGAATCGACTAGCTCACACCGATTTTCTCGCCGATTCTCGGCTAGCCGACCGGCTAGCAACGCGAATCGGCTAGCCGCTATTGTGGATGCTCTTATAAACTAAATGAGTAATTGCTTCTTTAACTATGAATTTTGCTAGCCGGTCGGCTAGCCGCTATTGTGGATACTCTTATAAACTAAATGAGTAATTGCTTCTTTAACTATGAATTTTACTATGGTATTTTACCGCTTTTTCAATAAATGTCACAAGTAAACTAAGAATATTCCGAGTCAATGAGTGTTGGGCTAGAAGCCTAGAAATTTATTAATGTACACTATCATATGATAAAACTAAATAAAAAATGAAGATATGTTAAAATTAATCGTCTAAATTCTGCCACGTATATGTATCCTATTATATGGATATAGAGTGGTGATGTGTTAGATTTAATTGCACCGTGACCTGGAAATTTGACAGTTAGCGAAGCAGGTGCAATTAGATATAATTAAAAATATTTTCAATACTACTATGATTTTATGTTTGCCATCTGGCCGAATGTCAATTATTTGAAAAGTAAGTTGCATACGATGATACTAATCTGTACTTTTATTTGAAATTTTAGAATTAATTAAAATTAATTACTAAATTAAATAAAAATTAAAATATAATAATAAAATGATAAACAAAGGTCGTGATGGATGATAGATTTCAAAGGCTTGTCATAAAATTTGATAGTAAAATATTTAGAGATTGAGATAAATTCGGTTATTTGTCCTAGTTTATCGTGTGGACTGGATCGGAGTAACCAAAGTTTTGTTTCATTTCAATTGTAAAATAACCACAATGTTGAGATTAAAATTCACGCTCTCCAGTAATCAATATTTTACGCCAAATAATACAATTTCTAGAATTAATACTATAAAAATCTTCATGGAAATAAATGGTAGGGCTTTAAAATTTCATAAATCATAGTATAAACATAAATTTTTGCAAATCATTTCGATTATACATGGAGTGAGAGATTATATATTACCCCATATAATGATTTAAATTAATCTAGTATTTGTAAACTCTTTATTCACATCAATATAAAATACCCCATAATAAATACAACACTATAATGAAGTTGAGGCTTCTACCGACATATAGGGAGTACTTATTAGACTTTACACGAATGGTATAATTTTAAGAATATATGATGTTTGTACTCTTCCATTGCAATATTCCATTAGTTGTAAACCTCTGAAATTTCAATGTCACAATATATGCTTTGCACTTGGACATATTGAATTTAGGTCCATACTCTGTTATCACTCATTCTAAGTTTATACTTCTATTACAATTCTAAATTTATGCGGTTTCGACAGAAAATTTAATCAATTTACTTTATAATTTATTTGATTTCGACATATATAGTTAGATCAGTGTTAATAATTTGCATTGTTCAGTTTTGATGTCCCTTAAGCAATTATGATAATTCAGAAAATTGGGTTGGTCAAATATGATCAAGATTACTTAAAATAATTTGACAGAATCAGATTAATGTTACTTCTAAATTTATTTGATTTCGACAAAATTAAACAATGTTACTTATAAATTTATTTGATTTAGACAGAATTAAATTAATGTTAATTATTTGCATTATTCAGTTTTGGTGTACCCGCCGCATTTATAATACTAGTAATTCATAAAATTGGGGGCGGCGAAATATGATCAAAGACTACAATAAATACATAAATTAATATTCAGCCCCTAAAATTTATAAACTTTGCATCAATATAATTTTTGTATTTCCCATCAAATATATAGAGTAATAGAGGTACCAAGTAGTGCAAAATTAATTATCGATTAGACTATCTCCATCCGTGGCACTCATCCAATCCAACCTCAATCAAGTTTTTAATAAAATATTCATTTCTCTATCCTCCACATACACAACCCTCACTCAATTCAAACCCCATCAACTTTTTTACTTCCACCAGTGACCCCAACCCAACCCAACCCAACCCAACCCAATATTTTCTTTTTCATATATTTTATATTAATATTTTGATTTATAATTAATTTAAATATATTAAATAATATCTACAAATTATAATAAAAAAGTATATGATTCAAATTTAAAACAGAAAATATTAGATATTCAAATAATTAAAGCACAATATAATAATAAATTACACACATTAAAAAATACAATATGATAATAGAAATAAATAAACCAAAATACAAATGAAGAGTGGAAAAAAAAAACTAGCTTAAACAAGATAAACATTAGTACATATTTAATTGTTTGTGCCAAATTTATTCCAAATATGCTCAATCAAATCTTCTCGAAGAGCAATATGAGCTTCTCTATTGCGGAGTTTAGCTCGTTTAGTCATATATGATGACAAGCTCCCGATCCGTTGAGTGGAATAGCAAAAGGCTTCAACATTTTCTTCATGTACTCTTGTATGCGTATCTTCAATAAACTCAGTGGCATCATAATAATTTTGATATGTATCACGTTCATCTTCTACTATCATATCAAGTCATCATAATTTGTCCCATCAAAATCTTATCCCATACAAGACACGGCCGTCGCAAAAATGCGAAACGTGCTTGTAGGACTCCAAATGCTCGCTCAACATCTTTTCTAATGGACTCTTGGTGTTGAGCAAACAACTTATGCTTTTGAGTTTGTGGAGAAGTGATTGATTTGACAAATGTAGCCCATGCAGGATATATGCCATCAGTAAGATAGTATGCCCTATTATATTGATGACCATTCACTACATAATTAACATATGGTGCTCGACCTTCTAAGACATCATCAAAAACAGGAGACCGATGGAGTACATTAATATCATTGCACGAACCTGGAGTCCCAAAGAATGCATGCCATATCCATAAGTCGTATGATGCCACAACTTCCAAAATGATCGTTGGTTTTCCACTTCTCCCTGTATATTGTCCAGCCCATGCGTTAGGACAATTTTTCCACTGCCAATGCATGCAGTCTATATTCCCTATCATGCCTGGGAAACCACGTTGATCTGCTACATATAGAAGTTTGGCTATATCTTGTTCATTAGGTCTTCTAAGATATGTGGCACCAAAACATGAAATAACACCATCAACAAAATGCATTAGAGAATCTCTTGTCGCCGTTGAACTCATCCGCAAATATTCATCGACGACATCGGATGATGTCCTATACGCCAACACCCGCATAGCTCCTGTACACTTCTGTAAAGAGGATAAACTTTGTCTCCCAGTAGCATCGCGTCTCTCCTGAAAATACTCATCGTTAGCAGTCACAGCTTCTACTATCCGAAGGAATACGAATTTGTGCATGCGAAATCGGCGTCGGAACACCTCTGGTCCGTACGTCGGGTTGGGACCAAAATAGTCATTGATCAAACGCCCAGCACCAATCTCGCATTGCCTTTCACAATACCTTTTTCTTACTCTAGAAGCTTGGACCCCTGCAGTTAGATTGGGAATGTTAGATAACATATTCTCAACAATTGTATAAATTTGATGATTTTGTTGAGAAACTCGTTCTTCCCATTGATTGAGTGCAATGGTATTTGAATCATCAGAACTTGAATCTGATGAAAGTGATGAGTTTTCACTGGAAGACATTTTTTGGAATTGGAGTAAGTAATTGGTGTTATCTTCAAAAAGAATTCACAAGCTATTTATAAACTAAATACTATTTACAAGTGGCGCAGAATTCATATTTTCACCTAGACATGTGATAGACACATTTGCAGTAATGCATGTGATATATCAATAACTTTAGTAGTATAATGCATGTGATATCTGACTCATATTTCCAACAAGACATGTGATAGACACACTTGCAGTAATGCATGTGACATATCAATCACTTTTTCCAGAACATGCATGTGATAAATAAATTACGCTTGTGACATAATAATCACTTTTTCCAGAAAATGCATGTGATAAAGAAATTACGCTTGTGACTTCTCAATCACTTTTGCCAGAAAATGCACGTGACATATTGTTTCTGAAATCCCACTTACTTTTGCATGTGATAGAGAAATAATGTTCCTGACATCTTAATAATTATTTTTACTAGTAAATGCATGTGATATCAAACTCATATATGCAAATCCATGTGGTAAAATTTGAAGTTTGTGACATCCCACTTACTTTTGCAGAAAATTCTTGTGACACTAATTTATGTTACATAAATTTATGTTACATAAAGTGCAAACAAAGATCACACCAAATGAAGTAAATTAAGATCACACAAAACTAACATTACATAATTAAAAGCACACCATACAGATATTACAACAACTAAGATTACACCAAACTACTATTACATAACTTGTTCTCACGCCAAACTCATCTCAAACTAAAAGCATTTATTTTCCAAACACAATCTCCGTTAGGTTGCGTTTCATGTCTTGATCTTCTGGGGACAAGTGCTCTTTCTCCAATAATTTAAGCAACATTCTTTGGTACATCTTCATAGAGGGCTTATCCAGCTTTTCACGTTCTAGCTGCAGTCGAGCCCTTGCTATTTCGTTCTCATTATCTTTAGCTAGCCTAAGTGCATGAAGATCTGCAGCACATTGTGCATTAATAGAATCAGATTGTGTTACCTTGCCTTTTCCTTTCCTTTTTGCCTTGTCTCTGCCTATAGGTCGGGAAATAGTTGAATGTACAGATGTGGGAGTTTCCGGATTTGAAGGGATAGTATACTCGCCGGATTCAGAAGTCTTTGTCCTCTTTGAGCTGCTGCCATCCTGTTCATTAGCAAAATTTTCATTGTCAGGAAATACATGTGTTGCATCATGAACACTCCACTTCTCATGTTTACTCATAACTTCATTAAACACTATCAAATCTTGAAAGCCGTTGCCTCCGTCGCCTTTGTAGATGCTATGAGCTTCATTCTCAACATCCTGGTCGCTCATGCCACTCCTTTTTCGGGCGTTGGCAGCTCTGCAAGCAGCCACCCATTTGTTGGCGTTTCCGTTAAGTTGTTTCCATTGACCCTTCAAAGAGTCCATATTTCTTTTGTTAATTTCACCTGGATTTTCTGCTTGGCAGACATGATACAATTTATGGACATTTAGCCATAATGTATCTCCCTTCTGATTTTTACCACGCACACTATCTTCGCTTGCGTAGACCCAAGAAGACATAAGTGCTATGTCTTCTTTCATACCCCAACTTAGATTTTTTGAGCTCCTCTGATTTTTGTTCGCTTGTTGGTAGGGGTGAGCATTCGGATTTCGGTTCGGTTTTTCGCCCAAACCGAACAGAACCGAAAAACCAAAATTTTTCTAATATTAAAACCGAACCGAAACCGAAAAACCGAAACCCGAAAACCGAACTACAGAAACCGAACTAAACCGAAAAACCGAAATTATTAATGATTTAAAAAAACCCAAAAAAAGAAAATTCAAAAATACATACAAATGTGTAAACCGATAAAATACGTACTAATCTAACTAAATTACTAATCAAAATTCATCTGTGTAGAATACATATTGTACAATTAATCTGTAAAATACATATAATGCTATTGAAACAATAAACTATCAACTACTCAAAATTAGTGTTATCGGTATGAAAATACAATAAATCTATGACTGGGCGACGGTGACGGACTGGAGTTGGAGGTGACGGTGACGGCGACAGGATGGAGCTAGCGTGGGTGGACTTCTGGAGGCGCCGGCGTAGTACTAGAGGCGACGGCGTGAGTGGAGAGCTGGAGGCGTCATACCGAAGCTGGCGTGGCGTGGGTGGACCTCTGGGGAGGCCGACGTTGATGGATGGAGAGCATGGGTGGACGGCTGGATGGCTGGAGAGCATGGGTGGACGGCTGGAGAGTTAGAGAGTGGAGGGAGAATGGAGGCGGCGGAAAGTTTGATGTGTATTTTTAGGGTTTAGTTTTAAGGCTAGTATATATATATAATATATATATTATTATAAAATATAATTCAGTTTTTCGGTTTTTTGATTTTTTTTTCATCCGAACTGAACCGTACTGAAAAATCGAATTTTTATTATTTTCAAAATCGAACCAAACCGAAAAACCGAAAAAACCGAACCGAATTTTAAAATTTCGGTTTGGTTCGGTTCGGATATTCGGTTTTCGGTTTTTTTTGCTCACCCCTACTTGTTGGACATCTCCGAACAAATTGCGGGTGATATTTCCAGACGTGGAAATTTCAGTAGATGTAGGAATTTGGCTTAAATTTGGAGAAAATTCAAGGTTTTGTGAATACTCCGGATTTGAAAAACATTGGGAGTTTGGATATTCTGATAATTGTTGATAATTTTGGGAATTTTGATGGTTTGAGAAACAAGGACGATAGTCTGGATAATTTGGATCCATGAAATCAAATTTATCAAAACAAGAATGAAAAGAAAGTTATTTGTTTGTGAAGAGTTTTGCATGCTTAGTGGGATATATACAGAAAAAATGAAGCACAATAAAAAAGTAGCAAATAATAAAGAAATAATAATAAAAAAAAACAATTAATCATAAATAAAATGAACTAGTTCACGTGAATTTTTCAGAAAAGGGGCTGACATGAATGTTTGGAAGAATAATTCACATGAGTTTTGAAATGATATATAAAGACAAAAATAATAGTAATTAAATAAATTAAAATTAATCACTTAAAGTAATAAAAATTTCATAAATTCACAATATTCAAAAAGTATTTAGATTTCATATTTATAGATTACAATTCTAAGACATGTACATTATTAAATAAAATAGTGATAATCAATAATTAATAGTAGTAAATAAGAAAAGTAAAAATAATAATACAGGAAACCAATGAAAATTCGACATGTGTCATTTGGCCTTCACTTTTGTATGGGCCGGCTGACAAGCCTTGAAAATGAGGGTTGGGTTGGATAATTTTATTTTTGCTTTATTTTTAATACTTCCTATTTTGTCTTATATGCTCCACCCCCATCTCATAGTCACTGATGGGGGTGGTCTTATAAATTCTCACGATTCATCAACAATATATAAAACCCGATCTTTCTTTATAGCATTTCGAATCATGCTTGTTAGGGTGAGGGTTATGGAGAGAGTGATACTGTGAGAGAGTTGGTGAGGGAGACAATTGTAAGAATCAAGGGCGGATCTATATTTACTCAATCTCTTAAAGAGGGGCAATTGCCCCACCTCATGTTTTCTATTACATGTATTTATATACCTATTTTAAATTTATTTATTTTAATCTTCTACTAAAAGCCCTTCCTCAAAATTTTAAAATTTCTTCATATGTAAATTTGTCCTGTTTTCTACAAATTTTTAGCTCCGTCCCCGGTAAGAATGGTGAGCCTTAGGGAGGAAGTTATATCCCATCTAGGCATAGCTGTGACCATGTCTATGAATTAGTGCCAGAAGATGAATAGTGCACCCAAGTTAGGGAAAGATTAGGACAATCAAACGTTAAGAGGTAAAAGTGATGATCTGTTTAAGCGAAATGTTGGTGTTCTTGGAAATAGTAGTATTAGAACCGAATGTGGTCATTAAGACTATGATGAATCTGATGACTGATGAGGAATGAGGATATTGTCTCTTAGTATTCCACAAACGAGGAGGATGAACATGCAAGGCTGCAAGAAATACGCTGAAGACGTGTGTACAGGGAGCCACCTTATACGAAGGTGGGGCAAATGTCCCTCCTCAAATATGTTTATATATACTACTTTATTATCCGATTTTGCAAAAAATTAACTTTTCTTGTATTTGCCATTTTTCTAATTCTCAAGTTTTTCTCACATATAATTTTGCCCATTTTCATTTATAATCTTAGCTCCGTTTCTGTGTATGATCCAAGATTCCAATGTGTGATCATAAGACATTTATAGTGAGAGATCGAATGAGACATTTTGGATTAATATATCAAGTTTGGTGCATTGAGGATGATTGGTAAATACATTTCAAAGGGCAAATAGGCTACAATTTGGAAGCTAGTTGTGAACCTTCTTGCTAGTGGAGGTGTTATCACAGTTAAATTAAGAAGAATAGAGCATTTTTTAATATATGCTCGACATCAATACATATATATGTAAAGCAAAATAGTGACATCCATTTACATGAGATATACCCAATGCAAAGAAAAAGATTATTCACTTGTTGGAGTCAGTAATATTGACTAAAAAAAGTCGCCACTCATACGTTTTTAGATTGACAGGTAATTAATAGTTAGCTACGCGCCAGGTAGGGGTAGAACCTACGACTTTCTGCTTAGGAAACAGACGCTCTATCCACTGAGCTACAGGCGCCGTTGTTGTGTAAAATGCATTTTTGTTTCAATATAAACTAAGACCTATTTGTTGTCTAAATTTAAACCCACACTCTTGAGCCTTGACACCCTCTTGTACAACTAGGATCCGAATAAGATTTCCAAATAACTAACAAACCGTTGATCTTTCAAAAATGTTAGTAATTTTAAATTTTAAATTTTTTATAAACATGCATGAATCAAAAGTTTTATGTGCTATAGTTACCATCAAGACAAAGTGAAAATGTAAGGAAATTAAGACACAATTAAGCTTAAGAACCCAGGGGCTAACGGCATAAGCAAATTTTAGAAATCATAAAGATAAAAATCAATAAAAATCCTTGCTTTAGGCGGGAAGTATGATGTCTAAAATTATGTTGCTCCGATCCTTCACTGTTATTTTTTTAGATATTTTAGGGATTTACCATATCTTTTCCATTTATGTTAGGATATGATTTGATTTGTATCCACACACTATGGATATGCGTCATTTAGATTAAGAAGTCTTTACCTATATGAAAGCTATCGTTTACATATTCTCGAGAACTTAAAAGTAATTAATGACCTATTAAATAATGCCGCGGGAAGACTGGGATCCGTAAGACCTAAAACCATCAACATACAATGCAAAAGACGGTGAACACATTTATTCACTAAAATTCCAAAGCAAAGAACAAATGCTAATGACCAGTCAAGTCTTTTGTTCTAATTTACAACACTAGTATTAACACTTGTGCTACAAAATATAATAAGAAAAATGTTTTGGAGACATAATGTCGGAGACATAATGAGGTTAAAGTAGTAATTTTATTTTACATTTAATTTTAAATTAAATTTAAATTTTATATATGTACTTTGTTGCCCCTGCATTTATATATGGAAGTAGTATTAATTAAGATCTTGATAAGGTTAATTTGATTATTTGTAAAATATAGAGTTCTTAACTAAATTTAATGTATCAAGAAAAATTAAATTATATTTCAAAATATAAATAACTTTAAATTATTATTTTTTTGCATCATTGTTAATGCTAGTATTGACCATAATTAATATTTATTTTTCTTTATTAAATATTGAAATTTTACTATATCATGTAGCAACAAATTTGGAGTATGCAATTTTGATTTAAATTTTTTTAAAATTGTAATATTAATTCTTTACATTTCATTTTTACTATTATTTCTGGAATTACAACTCAAAAAAAATAAATCACATGTTCTTAACTAATACTCTTATATTTAACATTTTAAAGCTATATATTTAAAATCTTCTCATTTTCTTATATTAAAATTACTAACTAAAAAAGGATACTACTAATGGAGCTTATGATTCTTAATTTTCTTAATTCTTAATATAATTAATTGATGTACGATATATTAAATAATCTAAAATGAGAAAAGTTGATTCATCCAATTATTTTCGCATTAAAATCTAAAATAATTTTTTATTTTTGAAACATTATAAAATTAATTTTCTAAGCATAATTTTATAGAGTCGAAGGCTAACTAGTACTTGTCAATCAAAATATAAAAAGATACATGTGATAAAAGTTAAGAAAATTAATACAAAAATACAAAAGATAACGCAAATAAATGATTCATCATAATAAGACCATCTCCAACCATACACCAAAACTCATTTTTGGTGTAGATAATTTCTCCAATCGTACACCAAACGCAAACCCATTTTTGGGTTTTTGAATGGATTAACACCAAATATGGTGTTTACTCCAAAATTTTGTTAGACAAATACTCAAAAATGGTGTAAACATAAATATGGTGTAAATGGTTGGAATAAAACTACTTTTTTGTGTGACATATACTCAAAAATGGGTTTGAGTTTGGCGTGAATGGTTGGAGATGGCCTAACTACTACTATTATTTAATCATACAATTCAAATTTGAATAAGAAATTTAACAAAAAAAATAATAAAATTAACCGGCTATAAAAGTATAACATAAAAAAAGAAAATAACTCATAATTAAATTATCAACTGATTAGATAAAAATTTATTTGAAAAAATAATAATATATGAAGTTATCAAATTATTTTATTATTAAATAATAATTAGTATGCATTATAGTAACTAATTTATAATCTGAATTCATAATTTTTAAATAAATAAAATAGTACAAAATTAACATGAAAAAAATGGCATGTAAACATATAAAAAGTTTCGAGCATGATTGTAGCTTATCTCCAATCAAATCAATAAATATGCATTTAGATAAACATATTTCATTTGATTTAATATTCCTTAATTAGATTTGTATCCATTTAATATGATATTGGGTAAAGTAGTCATTATAAAAAATATATCTATGTCAAAATGCCATAAGGGTATTATGGCTTGGAGACATTATGTCTCTAAATCACTACTCATATAATAAATATATACAAATTATAAATTCTAATTAGTGTGAAGATTTAAAAAAATAGAAATGTATTTATCTTGTCTAACTCTAAATGACGAATTTACTACTCCCTAATGAATGAAATATCTATACATTACAATTTTAGTTTATAATTTAAATGAAGTTAAAACAATAAAAATTAATGACAAAAAGAAGATGTGTAACTATGTTCAAAGAATATGACTTAATTAGAATAAGATATACTATTAAAGAAAATATGTGTGAGTAAAAATATTTATTGATAGTGCTATGATAGTCATTAATCGAAATAAAAGGTAAATTAGAATTTAATAGCTTAATTAAAAAAAATTAATTGAAAATTTTTCAGGAATATTAAACATATCCACATTAAATATATGAATAAATAAAATCATAAAAATTTAAAACTTCTTAGAGAAGTCAAGTTAAAAAATTTGTATTATCCAATAATCACACTTTAGTTGATTGTTTATTTCTTCTGCTTAACTTCAGACCATGGCATAACTTGATATACATGGCCAAAGACTAAATGAATTTTTAATATTAGAAAGAATAAATTTCTTACTTCCCACCACATATACATACAAAAAATAAATTATCACTTAAAATAACGATAATATTTTATGCATCTTGGTTGTTTTGAATAATGTGACAATTTACACTACTATTTATATTAAGAAGTCATACAAACTTTATAGTAAGTCAAATTTAATTTTAAATATATATAATTTCATCTTATTCCGTAATTATGTACACTAAATTTAAATGTAAATATATTTATATAGCTTTAATATTAAATATAAATAATAAATTTAGTTTTAATATTGCATACGATAATTTTAATATCTAAAGGATTATAAAGAATATTTAATAAATCAGTTATTGAATTAAAATAAATTTAATTTTAAAAATACATACTATTATAATTGTTCCAAATCTTGATTGGGAAGCTATCATTTAATTGGATTAATTTTCTATCAAATAGTTGTCATTTCTCAAAATTACCAAAAGGATAAACAAAATAGCTTTATATTTTCCCTCAAAAAAAGACAATATTGACTTTCCATCCAACTCTCCATTTTAGAAGTATAGATAAGATTCACACTTCAGTACTCCCTAGGTTTGCTTGAAAGCGTGTCTCGGTATCAGTATCACCGCAAATCCGAAACACATTCCTACATCACTGAACAATTTTGTTATGAAAAATATATAGCTCCACGTGCACTTGAAAACGATTAAAAGTGGGATATATACCATGCTTAGATTATGTAATCACTTAACTCAAAATTACGGAGAATGAAATGCGAAGAATATAAAATCCTCGTGTTTCAACTACTTTTGAAGTAATTGTATAACTTTGATAAATATCTTTTCATTTGTATTAAAAACTGTAAATAAATAATACTATAGCTTGCCAATTGATAAAGGGTCATATGCCTCATGAAGCCATAATTTTGGAACATTTAGATTTTCTTTAGGTAGAGATTTCGTTTATTTTAAGTTACGAATCCGCACTATCACATTCAGTTTGCACTTATTGCACTTACACATACTAATACGTAAAGTAAACTATTCAAGAATCTCATTATATCTCATGATAAACTATCACACTTTGCAAATGCAAACCAATTAGTTCGAAATTCTTCGCACAATATCTACATATATCTTAAATACTGTTACATCAAGAAGCATTATTTCCATATTAATACATAAACTATATATGTGTGTGGTTTTGATTTTTTTTGAACTTATTTATGAAACTTTATGTTTTGACATTTCAGTTCGAGAAATGTGTGTTGCGGGTGATTTTAGATTTTTGCTGAAATTTTTATAAGAGCCATTGTTAAACAATTCTGCAAAGTTCAAGCAATTAGAAATTGAACTTGGGGTTATACATTAAGTAAATGCTAGAGTTAAAAAGCTCTACACTATATACATTTATATTTTGAAAATGAGGTTATTAAAATAATAATGATATTAAGAAAAGGATAATGATGATGATGCATAAAATTCAAATGAAAATTTAAGACTAGATATACAATTTAGTTGATAAAACATTCAAAATAATTGAGAATTGAATTTAAGTGGAATTTGATTCTCTGTGTGACTGTGTGGTAGGCAGATTAGTCCTTTTTTTAATGCGATGAGAAATTAGTTTTGATTAAGAGACAATCTACATTTTTGACATAAAACTACTACACCACTACATGTCAATTGTCAACTTTCTTTTTCACTTGCTTCTAACATACATAAATGTTTCTTCTCCTAACTTGTAGTATAGGTGTGTGATCAAATACTAACTAATTCATAGTAATAACTAATATCAATTTTGTATGCCAAAAATATCAACACAAAAATATAAATTTATCAATATTCGTGTGTTGATAAATTTATGTCTTTGTGTTGATATTTAAATTTACATGTTGTATTGATATAATTATGTCTTTGTGCTGATAATTTTTATACACAAAATTAAAAGTTATTAGTTACTATAACTGTAAATTAGTTAGCACAATAATGCAACTAGTATATATTTATTATCTACCACACTTTCGTGCCATATGAATAGATGACTTGTTATTAATTTTTTTCATACAATAACTTTTGCCTTTATTACATTACACGGTTTGGTTGCTACATTATTAGAGTGTAAATATTCTTATTTGTTCCAAAGATGTAATGTCTCACAATCTCATTACTATATAATATACTGATCGATGAGATTTTGCAAACTATTCTTTGGTTGGATAGATAATACTGATAATAATGATCTACTAGTATTTATTAATGTTTTATGATAGTAAATTTTGCAAACTATTCTTTGGTTGCAAGAATTAATTAATTAACTATACTCACATCAACTTATACCAGCCTAAATTATACGAATGTTTAGGGAATTTAAATTATGGTACTATATACTAAATCAATACATTCTACTTCTATCAAACAATTATGTTTTAATACATTCTACCAAATGAGCTCGTATACAACTTTATGACTACGAGGATATATAAATTCAGAGTGATTATATTCTTAATTAGTGTACAAACTTTCACTCATATAAATGTTGAAACGTTAAGTAAAATGAGAAAAAATCTAAAAATCTGAGACTTACACGAAAGAAAAGATCAAAATTATAAAAATATATCCGTCCAACTTAATGTTATATCGCATTAGTTAACAATAAAATCAATCAGGATTCATCCAACTTCACTTTCTACTTTAAACGATTGCATTTACATTTTTGAGGGATAATGACGACATTCCTCCCAAACTGAAAATTCTTTACGAAAATGTCGATTTGCCACAAAAAGATATGCACCACATTGCTAACCATATAAATGTTTGAACCTCCATAGGATATACATAAGTATTACTACCATCAATTTTAATATTTAATTAATATACATAGTTCATTCACATTGATTTAGTCGAAATAAAAAAGAATACTCCTATACTACGGGGAGTGATCAATTGCTAACTCATCACTTAATTGCTAACTACAACTAATTTAAGGTCATAGGATTTTAGAAAACGTGTGGTCTACAATTTGTCACGTGTAATTTTTGTTTTTATTAATAAAATAAAAAAAAGATAAATAAAAACGTCAAATTAGGGTTTTAGATGAAAATGTCAATATAGTGTTTCAGAAATATCAACACAATACTTTGAGAATGTCAACACAATGCTTTAAGAATGTTAACCCATTGCTTATATTGACATTCTACATATATTATATTGACATATTTTATATAGTATGTTGACATTTCTGCTTTACGAAAAAATTGAAAAAATTTTGATTTTTTTTTCAAATTTTGACGTCGGGACATATGCATGTATGATATCGTTGGAATCCTTATCAAAATTATCTTTAATTTGATATATGTTATATGAATTTAACGTTTTGGGATTTCTTTTAAAAGTTAGTTATAACTAAACATATAGTTAATTGACATTAATACCCCTATTGATATTTTATGGAATTAATCATATGCCCTTATTGACGTTTTTTGTTGATCGTATTGACATTTCGTGGTTGATGATCTAGGCCCTTAATTTGAATATCCAATAGCTATTATTTAGTTGTAGTTAGCAATTAGGTATTGAGTTAGCAATATAACACTCCCCACTGTACTACTATATAAAAATATTGGTAAATCTAATTTTGAGCCAGTAAAAATATTGATAAACTCACGAGATTACATACAAATCGATCTACTACACTTTTTTGTGGAGTCAATTTTTAATTAAGAATTGGCCAAACGCCTAGTTTTAGGCTTCACTAAATCTTGATAATTTAATTTTGTACAGTTATTAGTGCTCTCAAATCTCAATTAAGAAACAATAATAATAGTGGTTAAAATCTATCTCTCTCTTCTAAATGGCATGACGTCAGCCACCGACGCTGAAATTAAACACAGCACATATATAGATAGTCGTGCTTTCCATCAGTCAGCGTATTTCTCTAAATTTCGGCATCTACACGTTCTCTGCCGATGTTCATGTAGCTGTTTTCAATCCCGATTCTACTTCAAGGTCAGTTTAGATCTCTAACATTTCTTATTCAAATTCATTTCAAATGTTTTCTTGAATGTTTCCGTCACAAGTTCTGTTTCAAAATTTCAAATTGGTTTATCTTCTGTGCAATTTTTTGAACTCATTTTGATCTGAAACACCTACTCTGTATAAGACCTCTAAAATTTGTGAATTGTTGCGGCAGATCTTGAAATATACTGTGTTTTCTAGGAAATCATCGTCGATTTCTTGATCTGGGCCGTCCAGATCTGCGACAGTGACGGTAAAGATGGGATCTTTTCACAGTTTGAAGGTGTCGGTCTTGCTTATCGTGTTAGTGATTTCTCAATTGAGCGAAGGGTTTTATCTACCCGGTAGTTACCCTCACAAATATGAAGTCGGTGATTCCTTGAATGTGAAAGTGAATTCTTTGACTTCAATTGACACTGAAATGCCCTTTAGCTATTATAGTTTGCCATTCTGTCAACCCAAAGAGGGTATTAAGGATAGTGCAGAGAATCTCGGTGAGCTTCTCATGGGTGATAGGATTGAGAATTCGCCCTATAGGTTCAAGATGTACACTAATGAGACCGAGATTTTCCTCTGCCAAACAAAGCCTTTGTCGGGTCACGAGTTTAAGCTTTTGAAAAAGAGGATTGATGAGATGTATCAGGTCAATGTGATTCTTGATAACTTGCCAGCAATTAGGTACACTAAGAAGGATGGGTATATGTTGAAGTGGACGGGTTACCCGGTGGGTGCCAAGGTCGATGACGGGTACTATATCTTCAATCACTTGAAGTTTACAGTCCTTGTCCATAAGTTCGAAGAGAACAATATGGCTCGTGTAATGGGCACTGGGGATGCTGCTGAGATGATCCCGCCTGAGAAAAACCAGGGATCAGCTATACCAGGGTACATGGTTGTCGGGTTTGAGGTGGTGGCTTGTAGTTTCCAGCATAAGGATGAATTGGTTAAGAACTTGAAAATGTATAACAAGTACCCAGCTTCAATTAGCTGTGATCCAAACGCGGTGGCCATGCCTATCAAGGAGAATGAGCCGCTTGCTTTTTCGTATGAGGTCTCTTTTGTGGAGAAGGACATCAAGTGGCCTTCAAGGTGGGATGCGTATTTGAAGATGGAGGGTGCTAAAGTGCATTGGTTTTCGATTCTGAATTCGCTCATGGTGATCACTTTCTTGGCCGGTATTGTGCTTGTGATCTTCTTGAGGACTGTTAGGCGGGATCTTACCCAGTATGAGGAGCTCGACAAGGAAGCTCAAGCTCAGATGAATGAGGAGTTGTCGGGTTGGAAGCTCGTTGTTGCTGATGTCTTCCGTGCCCCTTCTAATCCAGCGCTCCTGTGTGTGATGGTCGGTAATGGGGTCCAGATTCTTGGAATGGCTGCGGTGACAATTTTATTCGCTGCCCTCGGATTTATGTCCCCAGCGTCACGGGGGACTCTTATTACAGGCATGCTGTTTTTCTACATGGTTCTTGGAATTGCAGCCGGGTATGTAGCTGTTCGTTTATGGAGGACGATCTTCTGTGGGGATAACAAGGGATGGATTGGTGTCTCGTGGAAGGTGTCTTGTTTCTTCCCCGGTATTTCATTCCTGATTTTCACTCTCTTGAATTTCTTATTGTGGGGTAGTAACAGCACAGGAGCAATTCCTTTCTCTTTGTATGTCATCCTCATATTGCTGTGGTTCTGTATCTCTGTTCCCCTCACCCTTGTTGGTGGCTACTTTGGTGCGAAGGCGCCTCATATAGAATTCCCTGTTCGAACAAACCAAATCCCCCGAGAAATCCCACAGCAGAAGTATCCATCATGGCTGTTGGTTCTTGGCGCTGGGACCCTTCCCTTTGGCACACTCTTCATCGAGCTCTTCTTTATCATGTCGAGCCTCTGGATGGGCCGTGTGTACTATGTTTTCGGATTCCTCTTTGTCGTGCTCATGCTTTTGGTGGTGGTTTGTGCTGAGGTGTCGCTTGTTCTTACTTACATGCATCTTTGTGTGGAGGACTGGAAATGGTGGTGGAAGTCTTTCTTTGCATCTGGTTCAGTCGCTATATACATTTTCCTTTACTCCATCAACTATTTGATATTCGACCTCAAGAGTTTGAGCGGGCCTGTCTCTGCAACGCTCTACTTGGGCTACTCGCTCTTCATGGTGTTCGCAATCATGCTTGCAACTGGCACAGTGGGCTTCCTCTCCTCGTTCTGGTTCGTGCATTACCTGTTTTCATCTGTGAAGCTGGACTGAGGTGCGATGAGTGTTGGTGAACAGGAAACAACTTTTGAAGATTATCTAATAGTTTCTTGTTTTCTGATGAAGTAGAGAATGTTGATCCACAAAAATAACACCACGAAGTTTGGTATTTTTTGGTATTAGATACTCCACTATACTACTCTTTGCAGTCTTTTTTTCCTTATATACACGTATAATTTTCATCTTTTGATATGTTTTCTTGTCAATTTCTGTGGCTGTGTAGATTATTGATGCTAGTATGCTGCTCTGTTTGATATAATTCATGCATCATTTGTCTTCGTCACAATTCGAGAAGAGATGTTTTTTTTATGATATTATGCTATTCTGTTCTTAATATTTCACAATACCATGTTTTCTTATGCTGTTTTTAGACTCCAAATATTCGTTTTTGAGTCTCACTCTCATCAAATTTAAATCCCCCCAATACCTTTTAGAGTAAAATGTGTGAAAATATCGTAAAATTTTTTTAGCCCAATGTGAATTTTCGATACAATTTTGATTCAAAAGACTAAGTAAACCAAATGTGCATTGATAGTAAACCAAATGCCATTATGAGACACTTAATTTTAGTACAGGTTTCTGCCAAATATAAGTCAAGTTGCGCATTATTCACTTTAGGGATTATCTACTTCACTAGAGATTAGAGATCTGTTGTATTAAGAAAACTCATCCTCTAAGGCCCATTTGGCAGTGGTAGGAAGTGAAAATTATTAAAGCAGTTTATGAGAAGATACGAAATGCAGCAGCAGAGATGATGCTTTGGTATGTCTTTGATGGAAGCCTAATCGTGCATACCTTATCATCGCGACTGAAGTGTGCATTGCATAAGGACAAAGGCAAATGCACTCTGGTTCAAAACATAGCAATGTGGCATTTCCAAGAAGAGAATTTGGGAGCAGATGTTTGTTTTCCATTCTGTTATCTGTTTTCAACTTGTTACATTCATGATTTGACTAGATCCTAGAGCTCGTGTCTTAATTGGGTAATTCAACCATACTCGGTAAATCGGTATATTAGACATTAGAGCATCTCCAATAGCGGCTAGCCTACTGGCTAGCCGATTTGCGTCGCTAGCCGGTCGGCTTGCCGGACCATTGGAATCGGCCAGCGCGTTTTCGGCGAGAGAATAGGCGAGCGCACGCCGATTTGTGGGCGCTCGCCGCCATTGTGGCGTGCCGATCGGCCAGCGGTATTTTTTATTTTTTGAATTTTTTTGAAAAACTATATATACACGATTTTAGTTTCATTTTCATTTGTACCACTTGTTTTATTTAGTTTTCTCTCTCTAAATTTCTGTACAAGAGCAACATCGAGTGATGGACAACAACAACGAGTCCAGTCCGGTGACGAGCGGATCTCAGACTCCCACGGTACCCGTGGGATCTGGATGGGGCCAGATGGGCGGGCAGATGGGCCAAGGGTTTAACGTCCCTTGGCAACAGTTGATGGGGATGATGGCGGGAGCGCATGGGGGGATGCCGGGCGGCGGGCAGGCAACGCCGGGGTGGGGAGGTATGCCCCAATGCAGCAGCAGATGCTGCAACAGATGATGGGGATGATGCCGGTATGGCAGGGAGGGATGCAACCCGGTATGCATCACGGGATGCAGGGGTCACCGGGGGGGGGGGGGGAGGACATGGTCTATCGTCCCTCTCTTGATTTTTTAACGGCTTCGTCTCACACGTCGACCCCAGTGGAGACGCAGTTCACTGGGGATGACCGTTTCTCATTGCATGAGCTGGGGATCGATATCGGGGAGGCGGACACTCCCATTCCAGCGGGTCGGGCCGCGCCGAAGAAGAAGAAGACTAAGGGGAAGAGCAAGGTGGTCGGCGAGTCGTCGCAGCCGGCTGTTGACGACAGTCCCACGCGGAGAAAGTGGACGGAGGATGAGTACGTCGCCCTGGCCAAGACGTGGTTGTCGGTTTGCGACGATCCGCTGGTTGCGAACAATCAGCGGATCGTCAACATGTGGGCTATGATTAGAAGGTACTGCTTGCACGGAAAGGACTACAGCGAGGAGGAGTGCCGGAAGGGGTGGGAACGCATCAGGGCTGCGGTCGGCCGATTTTCAGGGTTGTACACCAACACCCTCTGCATGATGACTAGTGGGCAGACTGAGGACGCCCGGAGGGTAGTGGAGAGTCAGTTCCCCGTGAAGGGGACTTATAAGGAGTTCACCATCTGGGAGTGCTATCTGGTAATGAAAAACTCCGAGAAGTTCCGGGCGGGGGTCGAAGCTGGGTGGGCGAAGAAGCAGAAGCTGAACTACTCCGGCGATTACAGCGGCAGCAGCGGCGGATCCCACGACCTCCCCCCGGATGCTGAGGAGTTTCCGACCCCTCCATCGTTTGCTCGTCGCCCTCGCCCGGTTGGCCAAAAGCGGGCGCAATGGGCAGCGAGGGGATCCTCCCCACTATCGCCCCAGGAGGTCATCTCGGCACCCCCCACGCGCGTACACCTTATTCTCGCGTCAAAAAACGGAGGAACGGATGTACAAGGTCTTCCAAGAGTGGAGGGCCGCAACTGACCCCACAGAGAAGAGGTTTCTTCGCTCGATGCTCGACAACATGCAGGTGGATTTGGATGCCACGAGGGCACTGATGGGGGGCTCAGACGCGGGCTCAGATGACACCGATGTGGAGGTCCCGGGTGGCAACGGCAACGGCGGCGAGGACGACGACGGCGATGAGGAGTAGAGAGAGGCGGAGCTCGTGTGTGGAAGCCCGTTTTTTTTTTGTCTATGTATCTTTTTTTTATTTAAATGAAATGAATGCATTTTTCCGTATATGTCTCGTAAATTTAATTCCGTAATTTATCGTAAATTTAATTGCGTAAAAATGTAGTTGTTTTTGAATTATTTTTATTGCGGCTAGCCTGTGGCCGGCCTTAGGCTAGCCTATTTGAATAAAATGATGATGTGGCAGGTGAATTTTTAGTGCTGATAACGTAACAGGGAGAGAGAGTGGCTGGCCTATAGCTGACCTATTGTCATTGCGAATGCTCTTAATAGTTCGATAAATTGTACCTTCGGTTGACTGTGTCTCATTAAATATTGATCATCAACTCAATTTTTATTTGTCCTGCCTTGATTGTTGGGCTGTTACAAGTGCACAGCTTTTCTGCATTGTGAAAAGTCCATGTGTACTAATCTTAGTATAATCTTAGTATACATAGATGAAACTGCATGTTTTAAGGCCTACAATACAAGTCTTTTTTTTTTACTGATAAAAAACAACCATTTTTTAACTC